>NC_133655.1:265462580-265642726 GCF_009905375.1 Apium graveolens | reverse complement strand
TAAAATATATGACTAAAGTTAGTATATTTAATAAGCTTTATTATTAAGCGTACCCTTTTTTCAAATGGTACTATTAATTTTGTTTTCACGAGTTTTTGGTACCTCCAATTTTTGGTTTCAGTTATTCAATTATGTATATCTTATAACTAACTTTTGTATGTCTTTAAATTTTATTAAACTTTTGATTACATCATTTATTCTTCTTCTACTTTTCTATATGTATTATAATTCTATTAGGTTTGGTTTATTTTTTTATCTTATACTTCTACATGCTTATGATTTACTAAGTTTAGTTTTTTTTTGTTTCCTTATATTTTCTTCTATGAAATTTGGTTCTATTTTATTTCACGCTTTTGGCTTTAACATTTGTGTTTTTAATTCGCATATTGCTAATTAAATATATTATACGTGTTTGATTTTATCAACTTTTCATTTCACCCTTTTGAATTTCATTATAACTCTAATGGTATAATTTGTTTTTACTTATATATTACTTCTAATATTATATTTGTTATTTTACCCATTTTTAATTACAATTCTTATATTGATTTCAACTCAACATTCCTATTTCTCATATGATTCAATAGTATATTTTAATGAAATAATAAATTTTTGAAATCGTATAATAATTATAATATTTTTATCATATTCATAACACAAATATTGTAATCAATAGTTTGGGTGGGATTTTCTGAGTAAAAATTAGATTTTTTGACCTCACACTTATATTATTATGATTTTTATAAAATTATTTAAATAAATTATTGTACCCCTGCTTTACACTCATTATCAACTAACATTACTAAACGAGCAAGTGTTCTTTCTTGTTAAAGTGGCTGCATTAGAAAAATGACAATTATCTTCGTCAAAAAGATTTTGTGCACTTCTCAATTGAAACGGTTACGATTATACCACCCTCGAACATATCGCGTATCTCCTATACATAGTACATAGGTAATTCCTCACTTCATTTTACTTTATTATAAATAATGTCAAGTACAAGCGGTGCGGGAAAATGAGACATCTCAAGATACAGATTTAAAGTACTTGTTTTTACACTTTAGATCTAAACTCGCATATGTTTTTAAACACTGACTTCTCATTTTATTTTTGTGTAATTATTGATTAGAGTTTGTGTTTATCTTTTTTGCTGCTAGTATGCCAGGAGAAATAAGCTAGCGCGGCGGCCAATTCTATTGGAACAGGAGAATGATGTGTTTATAAATCTAATTATAGTTCTAGTTATGAACCTAATTATTGTACTTGTTATATAGATCTAACATAATATCTTTTACTAATACGATTATTGTTGGATTATTTATTTAATCTAAACATAGTTTATTTATTAGCTTTTATATATGAATAAATCTGTTGCACAGACGTTAGTGTTTGCAGTAGAGTAGAATATGTCTTTAGTTGGTTTCGATATTATAGTGAGGGGGGAGTAGCTCCTATTTTGAAGGGACTCTCGGTAGTTTATATTCTTTACATGTATCCTATTTCATTATCTCTTCAATTCAAGTAAGTTTTCCATTCAATAACCCTGGAAGCAAGCTAGTGTATGTTGTGATTCTTGTCAAATCCCATCATCTGGTATCAGAGCATAACCATACACATATCTAAATCTTTGCACAATCAAACACGCTGAACTATCATAGAGAATGGAGACCAGGAAGGGTAAAGAAGGTTCATTTGGCTTGAGCTACCCACTACTTACAAAAACCAACTACAGTGCATGGGCTATGAAGATGAAAGTCTTCATGCAAGCCCATGGTGTGTGGGAAGCCATTGATCTGAAGGACCCAAAAGCTCCAGCTGACGATAACGTGGATAAACGGGCGTTAGCCATCATTTATCAAGGAATTACTGAGGACGTTTGGGAGGCCATTAAGACAGTACACCTGGGTGCAGACAAGGGACAGTGAGCAGCCTGATGAGTTTTGTATGAGATTGAATGGCTTGGTAACGAACATCCGAACCTATGGGAGAGCAAATTGAGTAAGCGTATGTGATAAAGAAAATCCTTCAAGCTATTCCTTCAAAGTTTCTGCAGATAGTGTCAGCTATTGAACAATTTGGTAACCTGGAGACAATGTCTGTGGAAGAGACGGTTGGATCCCTAAAGGCTCGTGAGGATCGATGAGTGGGCAAAAGGACAGTAGCGAACAACAACTTCTTTTGACAGAAGAAGAGTGGATGAAGAAGGAAAGAAATGATGGACTGTTGCTTCTCACTAGAGAAGAGTGGTTAAAAGGGGCACATAAAGGAGTCTCAGGCAGCAGTTCTAAACAATGGGCAGAGAATTTGGTCGAGGTTACAGGGATAGAAGCAAGGTTCGATGTTACAATTGTTGTTCCAAGCTGAATGTAATAAGGCAAAAAGAGATAAGGAACAGAAGACTGAAGCAAACCTGACCCAGGCTGAATGTGATGAACCCACACTTCTTCTCGGGATGACAGTAAGGGAGAGATGATTTTGTTGAATGAAGGGGAACGATTCCATGTCTGAGCGTAACCGGCAAGGGAAATTGGAGTGAATCTAGTATATGGTATCTGGACAACGGGGCCAGTAACCACATGACTAGTCTCCGTAGTATGTTCAATGATTTGGATGAAACAATGACTGGAAAGGTAATGTTTAGCGACGGGTCAACATTGCAAATATAAGGGAAAAACTCCGTGATTTTCAGAACTAACGACGAAAAGAAATGCAAGCTCAGACATGTATACTTTATCCCAAATCCCTGTAATAATATTATTAGCTTAGGCCAGTTGTCATAAAGTGGTAGTAAGGTTCTTATCAAAGATGATTATATGTGAATTTATGATAAGAGTGACGGCTTGATTGTGAAAGTAAAGAAATCTGTGACTGTACAAACTAGTTATTAAAGATGACAGAGATGTATGTTTGCTAACAAAGTCGGAAGAAATAACCTGCCTCTGGAACAAAATTATGATGTGACTGTTTTTCTAGGGAGGGTGATGTGCATTGTGCCTGCATAAACAAATAGTCTCATATAAATCATCTGTTTATAGTTGTAGTCGCAACAACATCACCTATTGCATCAGTACCGATTGGACATCAGAGTATGTAATTGTTGGCTTTTTAACCGGTGGCACTAGTGCTATTATTGTTCCATACAATAAATACAGGTTTCCTATTATTATAATGGAAACGTCCAATTTAGTGAATTTGTTCCTTAGTTTTTACAAAGAAACAGGTTCTTGTTCTATAGTTTATTCTTCTTCTGGATTTTAAAGTTTTAATATATTATATATATATATATATATATTCTATAACTTTTTTTTGTTACCTTTTTTCTGTTTGTAAAATTACATATTATTGTTTGTTATTAAGTTTTGAATTTTAAATTTAGAAGTAATGGCAGCAGCAATGAATTTTTACAATAGCAACCCAAACTTCTCTAGTACTTTTTATTTACCATCTACCTCAAATTCATTTTCTAAATATTACCTCTGTGCCGCTGCTATAAGCCCTGTTTTTGTTGACATTATACTATCTGGGAATTGTGGGCATAAATACTACCTCTATCTTTTTAAAACATCAGCTATATTTTTGCATCTCTATTGATAATTTGTAACTTTTCGCATGTGAAATTATTAAATCCATTCACTTGTACATTCACTTACATTGTTAAAATTATCAGTTTCAAGAACTGAGTCTGCAGATTAATATATTATGAAATTTTACTTTTTTGTGTTTTTTTGCTTTCTTGAATTTTATCGATATATCATCATCCCCGTCTATTTACATGTTTAAGCATAATGTAGCCTAAAATTTTATTTTTTCTCATTTGCATTAACAGAATATTGTGTTAAATAATTGAGTCGTATATCCTTGGTTTTTATGTAATTTAGGAGGTCATGGAGCGTGCAACGGAAGAGGGGAATTCTCAGAATGCACGACTATCTCTAGCCAACCAAAGGAAACGTGATGTTGAACTATTATTGGAGGTTTGTCCACCAAAGAAGGGAAAAGTTAAAATGTTCCCGCGCCACACTCTCACGGAGCTTGTTGGAATTGATGAAGTTTCCAAATATACCACTTCTCAATCTTCTCTGGTTTGCATCCCAGAGCGCATTTCGAAGTCTGCATATTCTATTATCGGGAAGGTCCTGACAGATGTGACTAATATGGTTGAAGAAATAGAGGAGATCGAGGTTACACTTGCTAAACTTGACGAAGAGGTGCAGAAATTGGCTGCTCGTGCCTATCCAAACAGAGATAATGTGGCTTCTAAAATTTTATGGGAAGAGTACATTCAAATAGATCACACATGACTTCTCCTCTTTGTGAGCATTATAAAAAGATTATTATAGAGGTAATAATATAAATTATTATTATTATTATTATGCTATCTAGACCTGACTGTTTTTCCAATTAATCTCATTTATCTCATACTATCTAGACCTGACTGTTTTTCCATTAGTGTTGTGCCAAAGTTTGCAAAATTGATGTGAAATGATATAATTCATGGTACTTTGATTGCAAAGTTAGGAATTATCAATTAGAAGAATGAAGTTAATGCTTTTATTCTCAACGTATAGGAACACATGTTATACTAGTTTATATTCTCCTTCAGTAGTTATTTTTCCAAATTTCTTGGATAAAACCAGAAAACATTATACTAAATGCAATCTTGATTGTCATCCTCTCTACATTTAGGAACAAGTTACTAGTCAATTATTTCTTTTAGCAGGTTATTTACCAATATCTTAACAAATAGTGGATACTTCATGCCTGATTTTGTTATCATTATAGTGGACAATTCTAGGAATGGAAGTAGTCTAATCAGATTTTATTCTTAACCACAGGATACGCGCTCAGATCATGAGGTGGACGAAGATGACAATGATGGTCATGTAGACGACTTGGAATATCGCTTCCCACTTTAGCTGAAGATCCTAGCTTATGATTATTTTGTCTAAGAACTTTTAAAATTTTGTATGTGTTAGTTTGGTCTCAAACTTTAAAATTTGGCTATGTTTTACGGTCTCAAGTTACATATGTTGTATTAGGCATGAAGACATTGAACTAATGCTTGTTTATGTATGAATTTCAGTTTGGATTCTCTGATTTGCTCTTTTATTTTTTATTAATAGTTATATATCTAAAGAATTATACGGGAGGCAACTTATTGGGAAATTATTTTACAATATTGAATTTTTAAATTCAACTGTTAATGGTTGAAACTAAATACCAATTTCCCATTAAGTTCGACAAGAGATGGTTGTATTTAACATACATAATCAGAATTAATCAACCATTTCCGGTTATTTATGAAATATATATTCAACAAAATTTGGTTGAAATTAATATTTAAACAATGGACTAGCTTACGAATCAACCATAACCGGTTGGGTTTTAAAAAAATAAATTCAACTTTTTTCGGTTGTTTTTAGTAATTTTGGCGGGAATTTTTTTTGGTGAAATTCAAATTCAAAATTTAAATTTTTTTTTGAAAATGTGTCAAGTTAATTTCAACGGAAAGTTGTTGAAAATAGTGTCAACAAACTCAACTGAAAGTGGTTGAATATAATCATAAATTCAACCGGAATGCTAATTTCAACGGCCTTATTTACAACCGGCTAGCTGCGGTTGAATTTAATATAAATTCAACCGGTTCCGGTTGGTCATGTGCTAAATTCAACCGAATACTGTCGTTTGAATTTAGCCGCTTTTGTTGTAGTGTCAGTTGACTAGTGGTAGTTTAAAATGAAATCATATGTCTAAAAAATGTTATTGGATTTATACAAGTGTCATTGGTTGTTATTGATTAGGAAGAGACAGCGAGTCCCACAAGCTTGCGATAGATAAGTATATATCCAAACCACAACTCATGAACCTGAATCCCACAAAGAATTGGGTAGAAAAAAATGTATAAGTATAAAGAAAACAAATGTCACTATTTTTTATGTGGTCATGACTAAATAATGCAGACCATAGTATAGATGGCTAGTAGATTAAAGTCAGTTTGGATAACAGGGTTATGAATTGTCATATTGATATTATAGAAAAAGCCTAAAAGAGGATATGATAACCCTATTTTTTCATTGGAAATGAGATTGACCGAATAAATTCAGTAAAATAAGTAATGATTAGTAGTAAATTAGTAGTACGTGCAAAGTTGCTGAATTGTATTTAAATCTATACCTAAATTTATACAAATTGGTTCGAATTTGAATTTAATTTTAATATTTGCAACTGAATCGAACCGAAATAACTCAAAAGTCTCACAAAAAATGAGCGAAAATAACATAAAAAACCTCACAAAAACACAAAAATCTAGGAAATAAAGTATGCCCATCTCTAATAAAACCCTAATTTAAACACAAAATACAAACCCTAAATTAAAAACATAATACACGCGCATACAACTTTAAACCTTATTTTAAACACAAAAATACAGACGTACATCAAATAGAACAAAAATTCACAAGAAAACAAAGAGAAACTTGATTAATAATAAAATATTTAAAAACTTGAGAATGCGAGTTTGAATTTCTGGAGTCATCCCCTCTAATCGCCGAGAGTTACCGTCTCAAAAACCCTAATTCGCCTCTAATCGCCGATAGTCGCCGCCTATAACCCTAATTCTTGATTCACGAATGTGATGAAAATGAGAATATGATAAAAAAATTGTTCATGTATGTTTATAAAATATGACTGTTAATAGTCATATTTACTTGAGAATAAAAATATTAAAAGTTGAAAATATAAATATTTTATAACTAATTCCTTAGAAAATAGTGATCTAATGAATGCACGTAACAGTCGTATTTATTCAAGATACAGAAACAATGAGTTTTAGTCATATTTAACCGAGAAAGAAAGAACATTAATTGCTTGCAGTCGTATATAATGTTCCAAAAAAAAATATAGGTCGTAAGCTTCTACTTCTTTCTATTTCTTTTCCTCAATCCACCAAAAGAATAAAAAAAATACAAAATTAACAAATATATATGTAGATATGAGTCTAAAAACGGTTGGATGAATAAATTATGTTTTAATACAAATTTAATTAAATAGTCAAAATTATACTAAATCACCGTTGTCGCTTAATTTGTCCTTATCATCAACTTCATCTTCGCCTTCATTATCTTTTAACATTCTTCATTATCGGTTCCTATCGAGTAATCATTCTCAATCATTTTCAAGTCAATGAAGAAATTTATCAGATCACGAACAACAATTCTTTCAACATGTGATGATGAAGCATTTAATACTTCATTTTGTAAAGCATCATTAATTTCAGAATTATCTTGAATTGACACGCTTTCATCAATTTCCGGCCTCTTAGTTGTTAAAACCATGTACCATGATGATTTTACATTCAAAATATTCTGTGCTTAGTACACTTGATGAGCTTGACTAGCCAACACAAATATGTCTTTCGCATTTAGTTTTGATTTCAAATCCACGATAGTTATTAGGTGCCTATAAATTTTCACATTTGTAATGGTATCAAACAAATGACATTTAAATACGATCACTTAATGTCCATTATTATAGAAGAGTTTTAAAATTTCTCATAATCCTCTGTAATGTTTGCCGTAACTTTCTTAGTAAGAACTCCCTACAATTAAAAATAGATTAAGAAATGCAGATTGGAAAAATCATGCCACTTAGATTTTAAGAAAATCATGAAAATTCCTCACCTATTATAACCACTCCAAAATTTGGTGAAGTGAGTTCATTAAGATTCATATAAATAAATTTGTAACCATGGCACTTGCATATTTTGTAAGATCTCACTTTATAATTGGACCTCTTATTAGATCCATAAATTTCTTGTCGAGTTCCTCATCATTTTCTACCAAAATAAATGTGATAATTATATTATATCCAAGTTTGTGTAGATTTGTGTATCAAAGAAAAAAGTAACCATACTCTTCTCTTAAACCAATCTCTAAATTATTCTTTTTGAATTGTTCGCTCTCCACATCATTAAAATTGATATATTTTCATTAGTCCAACTTTTGAAATCCACTATATAATCATTTTAAAATAAAAATAATTTACAAGGAATTAAATTAACTTAATTCACAAGGAAAATTAACTTAAATAGATCTTATCACAAGTACTTTCAACTATATCTGTCGGGTGACTTATTTCACTTTCAACTACAACTCTTTCGTGGTGCCATCTCATTGCTTTTGTAGTTGTCCCAACCATGAACAAACACTGTAATCTCACGGAAATAGAAAAGTAAAGTAATATGTTTTGATGGAGCTTCTATTTTTTTGGATTTTTTGCACTTTGCACCCGTCTTCATTGCGAATAGCAGACTTTGTCTTCTCATTATTTTTCTTCTAAAATATCATGTCGTGTATTATAGTAGTTCTCCAGAAATTTATGATCATCAGGCAGTACTAATCCAATGAGGTGAATCAAGTCATCAAAGCCATTATTACTGTAGTTATGTTTGTTATTCCAACGAACATTTTCATTACAATTAAACTCAACTGTTATAAATTTGGCATTATTTGGAAAAATTGGTTTGGAAATAACATTTGCCCTCTTGTAAAAATTTTATGCCACTTCATTCGTTTCTTCCTCAAAGTCCTCACAATCCACAAAATCATGCATATCATGATCATCATATGCATCATGCATACCATTGTCTCTATATCCGATGTTAACTAAACTCATTTTAACCTCGTTCCTCTACATATTTTCCTCCCCATGAGAATCCCACTTAATATACCATTGCATGATACCCCACTGATACAAATCAAGTTTCCCGCTAGTAGGAACTTTATAGTATTAATTCACACAAACTTTGCACGGACATCTTACATGACCATTATCTTCGGATTTAAGATGTTCTTTAGCAAATTTAACGAAACTATCAACACTTACTTTATATTCTTCATTACGACTAATCCAACTACGATCGAATGCTATCTATAAAGACATATAATTTGATATAATGAAATTATTAATTCAAAATTAAAGTAATTGAATAATTCAAGAAAGCAATCAGATAAAAATTGCACTAATGAAAATTAAAAATAGTCAACATAAAATTTACATAAAAAATTAATAACGAAAATAAAAAATTTACTTACTTGAAGGTTTAAAATGATTAAATGGATGAAAAATAGACCAAACGGAGGAAACAAAGAGAGATCACGGTGAAATGAGGGTGTTTTTGCGGCCACGAGAAAGGGAAAGGGAGAAGCAGCAGGTTTAGTAAATTCTCGATTAATTTCAGCAAAAAACAATCATTAACTTGCACAGCTAAATACGACTGCAGCTCTTTGTTATGGCAAGGCTAAATATGACAACATACTGTCACAATGAAAAATAGACTTATAATAGTCATTAATTTGCACGGTAATATGACTGCTACGCATTGTTAAAGTAAGGCTAAATACGACGCAGTATCCTCGTAAATAATAAAATAGACGGATTTTAGTTGTTTTTAAAAAGAACGTCTCTTCATTGTAAATTCTAATACGACCGGATTATGTCGATTGTGATTGTAGATTTTGTTTTTCTCTAAAATTTATAGGAAACAAATGTTTAAAAAATATAGGCCTTAACCCTAACCCCCTAATAGACTGGAATATTAATTCAAGTAGGTTTCAATTAGCTGCAAAGCATGGTTCTATATTCCCTCCTTTTCAATATAAAATTCAAATACAACCGGGAATTTTCCCACTTTTTTTAAAATATAAATACAACCTGAATCCGTCAAAGTTATTTCTAAAAACTTAAAAATGGCGGTTTTTTCCCCACCCTTTTTTGGCTAAATTCAACAGAATCAAAAGGGGCGACCATATTTATCATTATATATGACGGATTTAATAAAACATTTTTTAAATATGACCACGTGGTGTAATTGTTTTGTTTGACTATGCGGAAAATTTTACCGTTTTCACCCTAAATATGAAATACGCCTGAATTCCTTCGAATTTAGCCACTTTCTATTAAATCGGTAATTTATAGCTTTAGTTTCTTTTAGTGGGCCCTTGTTTTAAATAGGCATTTTGGATAATAATGTTCAAAAAATGTGTATTTTGGTCATTATATATTAAAAAAATATAAAAAAAATAAAATATAATGAAATTTTAAGAAAAACAAAATATATAAAGTAATAAACTTACTTATTTTAATAATTTATAAAATATATGACTAAAGTTAGTATATTTAATAAGCTTTATTATTAAGCGTAACCCTTTTTCAAATGGTACTATTAATTTTGTTTTCACCAGTTTTTGGTACCTCCAATTTTTGGTTTCAGTTATTCAATTATGTATATCTTATAATTATACTTTTGTATGTCTTTAAATTTTATTAAACTTTTGATTACATCATTTATTCTTCTTCTACTTTTCTATATGTATTATAATTCTATTAGGTTTGGTTTATTTTTTTATCTTATACTTCTACATGTCTTATGATTTTACTAAGTTTAGTTTTATTTGTTTTTCCTTATATTTTCTTCTATAAAATTTGGTTCTATTTTTATTTCACGCTTTTGGCTTTAAAATTTGTGTTTTTAATTCGCATATTGCTAATGAAATATATTATAAATGTTTGATTTTATCAACTTTTCATTTCACCCTTTTTGAATTTCATTATAACTCTAATGGTATAATTTGTTTTTACTTATATATTACTTCTAATATTATATTTGTTATTTTACCCATTTTTAATTACAATTCTTATATTGATTTCAACTCAACATTCCTATTTCTCATATGATTCAATAGTATATTTTAATGAAATAATAAATTTTTGAAATCGTATAATAATTATAATATTTTATCATATTCATAACACAAATATTGTAAACAATAGTTTGGGTGGGATTTTCTGAGTAAAAATTAGATTTTTTGACCTCACACTTATATTATTATGATTTTTATAAAATTATTTAAATAAATTAGTGTACCCCTGCTTTACACTCATTATCAACTAATATTACTAAACGAGCAAGTGTTCTTTCTTGTTAAAGTGGCCGCATTAGAAAAATGACAACTATCTTCGTCGAAAAGATTTTGTGCACTTCTCAATTGAAACGGTTACGATTATACCACCCTCGAACATCTCGCGTATCTCCTATACATAGTACATAGGTCATTCCTCACTTCATTTTACTTTATTATAAATAATGTCAAGTACAAGCGGTGCCGGAAAATGAGACATCTCAAGATACAGATTTAAAGTACTTGTTTTTACACTTTAGATCTAAACTCACATATGTTTTTAAACACTGACTTCTCATTTTATTTTTGTGAAATTATTTGATTAGAGTTTGTGTTTATCTTTTTTGCTGCTAGTATGCAAGGAGAAATAAGCTAGCGCGGCCGCCAATTCCATTGGAACAGGAGAATGATGTGTTTATAAATCTAATTATAGTTCTAGTTATGAACCTAATTATTGTAGTTGTTATATAGACCTAACATATTATCTTTTACTAATACGATTATTGTTGGATTATTTATTTATCTATACTAGTACTTGTTATCTTTTATATATTGAATAAGTCTATTGCACAGACGTGGGTGTTTGCAGTAGAATAGGTCTTTAGTTATTTTCGATATTATAGTGAGGGTGGGAGTAGATCCTATTTTGTATGGACTCTCGGTAGTTAATATTCTTTACATGTATCCTATTTCATTATCTCTTCAATTCAAGTAAGTTTTCCATTCAATAACTCTAGAAGCAAGCTAGTGTATGTTGTGATTCTTGTCAAATCCCATCATCTGGTATCAGAGCATAACCATACACATATCTAAATCTTCGCACAATCAAATACGCTGAACTATCACAGAGAATGGAGACCACGAAGGGTAAAGAAGGTTCATTTGGCTTGAGCTACCAACTACTTACAAAAACCAGCTACACTCCATGGGCTATGAAGATGAAAGTCTTCATGCAAGCCCATGGTATGTGGGAAGCCATTGATCTGAAGGACCCAAAAGCTCCAGCTGACGATAACGTGGATAAGCGGGCGTTAGCCATTATTTATCAAGGAATTACTGAGGATTTACTACAGCCCATTGTAGATAAGAAAACCTCTAAGGACGCTTAGGAGGCCATTGAGACAGTACACCTGGGTGCAGACAAGGTAAAAAAGGCCAAAATACAAACGCTTAAATCTGAATTTAAAGCCTTAACTATGAGGGACAGTGAGCAGCTTGCTGAGTTTTGTATGAGATTGAATGGCTTGGTAACGAACATCCGAACCTTTGGGAGAGCAAATTCAGTAATCGTATGTGATAAAGAAAATCCTTCGAGCTGTTCCTACAAAGTTTCTACAGATAGTGTCAACTATTGAACAATTTGGTAACCTGGAGAAAATGTCTGTGGAAGAGACGGTTGGATCCCTAAAGGCTCGTGAGGATCGGATGTGTGGGCAAAAGGACAGTAGTGAACAACAACTTCTTTTGACAAAAGAAGAGTGGATGAAGAGGGAAAGAAAGGATGGACAGTTGTTTCTCACTAGAGAAGAGTGGTTAAAAGGGGCACATAAAGGAGGCTCAGGCAGCAGTTCTAAACAAATGGGCAGAGAATTTGGTCAAGGTTACAGGGACAGAAGCAAGGTTCGATGTTACAATTGCGGTTCCAAGCTCAATGTCGTAAGGCACATAGAGATAAGGAACAGAAGACTGAAGCAAACCTGACCCAGGCTGAATGTGATGAACCCACACTTCTTCTCGGGATGACAGTAAGGGAGAGATGATTTTGTTGAATGAAGAGGTAACGATTCCATGTCTGAGCGCAACCAACAAGGGAGATTGGAGTGAATCTAGTATATGGTATCTGGACAACGGGGCCAATAACCACATGACTGGTCTCCGTAGTATGTTCAATGATTTGGATGAAACAATGACTGGAAAGGTAATGTTTGGTGACGGGTCAACAGTGCAAATATAAGGGAAAGGCTCCGTGATTTTCAGAACTAACGATGAAAAGAAATGCAAGCTCAGACATGTATACTTTATCCCAAATCTCTATAATAATATTATTAGCTTAGGCCAGTTGTCATAAAGTGGTAGTAAGGTTCTTATCAAAGATGATTATTTATGGATTTATAATAAGAGTGACGGCTTGATTGTGAAAGTAAAGAAATCTGTGACTATACAAACTAGTTATTGAAGATGACAGAGATGTATGTTTGGTAATAAAGTCGGATGAAATAACCTGGCTGTGGCACACACGGCTAGGTCATGTAAACTTTCTCTCTATGCTCCTTATGTATAAAAGTAAGATGGTACGAGGATTTCCTGATTTCACTCTACCCAAGGAGATTTGCGAGGGTTGCTTAATGGCTAAGCAGACTAGACATCCATTCCCAGCTCAAACGGAGTTCAGTGTTAAACAGCGATTGGAATTAGTACACGTTGAAATCTGTGGTCCTATCACTCCATCAACTCTTTCTAGCAATAGATATTTTCTACACTTGGTGGATGATTTCAGCAGGGCTATGCGGGTATATATTCTCAAGACTAAGGATGAGGCTCTTGGGTGCTTCAAGAAGTTCAAAGCATTGGTTGAAAAGGAGTTAGGCGAAGCAATAAAGGTTCTCCGAACAGACAGGGGTGGCGAGTTTTGCTCAATGGAATTCAAAACTTTTTGTGAAGATAATGGTATTCTCAGATACTACATAGCCCCATATTCACCACAACAGAATGGGGTTGCGGAAAGTCGAAATTGAACTGTAAAAACCATGGCAATGAGCTTATTGAGTGAATAAGATATGCCATCATACATGAGGGGTGAGGCCATTAGACATGTTGTGCATTTGTTGTACCGAGTACCTACGAAGGCAGTAAAAGGAGCAACTCCGTATGAAGCCTGGACAAAATAAAAGCCTCAGGTTGACTATCTTCGAGTCTTTGGCTGCATTTGTTACATGAAAATTCCTAATGTTCACGTGAAGAAACTAGAAAATAGGAGCAAGTGTGTTGTACACCTAAGAAGGGAAGCCGGAACCAAAGCTTATTGTGTATATGATCTTGAGACGAACACCATACTTGTCAGTAGGGACGTGATCTTCGATGAAACAAAGAGTTGGAAGTGGAATGAAGTACATGAAGCTGAAAACTTGTCCTATGCACCATTTTTTATACCAGACCACCGGGAGGAAGAAACTCAAGGTGAAGAAGGAGAGCAACATGATAGTGGTATATCTACACCACAACATGTGACACCCAGCTCAAGTCCCAGCTCCGCTCAGTCACAGAATTATGACGAAAGTGAACCCCCACGCAATTTCAGAATCATCAGCGACATATATAATGAAACCGAGGAAGTGGAACTGGAAAATGAATTGGCATATGAGTTACTATTGATTGGCATTGATGAACCTACTTGCTATGCAGATGCAGTAAAGGAACAACACTGGAAAAATGCCATGGCTTGGGAAATTAAGGCTATAGAGAGAAACGAATTATGGAGTTTGATAGACTTCCTGAAGGTAGTCGAGCCATAGATTTGAAGTGGCTATATAAAGTAAAAAGAGACACGAATGGAGAGGTGTTGAAGCACAAGGCGCGATTGGTGGCAAAGGGGTATTTACAAAAACTCGAGATCGATTTTGAGGAGGCTTTCGCTCCTGTAACAAGGATGGAGACAGTTCGCTAGTTACGAGCATTTGCAACCAGGAATGAGTGGGAGGTGCACCACTTAGACTTGAAATCAGCTTTCCTTAATGGCAGCCTATATGAGGAGGTTTATGTCAATTAACCTGAGGGATACATAAAAGAAGGACATGAGACAAAGGTTTATAGCTTATATAAGACGTTGTATGGACTTCGCCATGCTCCACGAGCTTGGTACACACAACTAAACAAATGTCTGGAAAAGCTTATTTTTCTTAAATTCCCTTTGGAAGATGCTGTCTATACTAAGAAGGAGGGCAATGAATCACTAATCATTGGTTTTTATGTTGACGATCTGATTGTTACAGGCACTAGTGTGGGCAACATTGTTCAAATCAAGAAGCAGATGGGCCAAGAGTTCGAAATATCTGACTTGGGTAATTAAGCTATTAACTCAGTATAGAGGTTAAGCAAGGAAAGGGGGTTATCGAACTTAAACATGTTGCATATGCCAAAAAAGTTCTGGAAAGGTCTGGCATGGCTGGCTGTAATGTGGTCAAGTTTCCTATAGAATCGAAGCTGGTGATGCACAAAGACGAGAATGGTAAGCCTATTAATGCTACTGAATATTAGAGCACAGTAGGAGGATTGCAATATTTGGTTCACATGCGTCCAAATATCGCATATGTGGTTGTATTAGTGAGTCGTTTTATGGATAGGCCAACTGTGCTTCATCAAGGAGCTGTAAAATAATTTTAAGATACGTGCAGGGTACTCTAAACTACAGATTGATGTACACAAAGGGCCAAGGGATTACATGTTGTATGGATTTTCGGACAACGATTTGGCAGGTGATATGATGGACAGGAAAAGCACGGGAGGCATGGCTTTCTATCTGGATGAGTTATTGATCACTTGGGTTTCTCAGAAGCAGAGGTGTAGCATTGTCTAGTTGTGAGGTTGAATTTATGGCCGCTACAGCCACTGCGTGTCAAGGAATATGGCTGCATCGTCTTCTGAGCCAAATTGCAGATGTTCGGGCTGGACCAGTTTTGAGATGTATCGACAATAAATCTGCCATCGATCTAACTAGAAAGCCGGTATTTCATGGTCGCAGTAAGCATATAGATGTGCGATACCACTTCATTAAAGAATCCGTAGAGAAAGGGCTGATCATCATTAAACATGTTAGCAGAACAACAACGAGCAGATGTCTTGACCAAACCCATATATGTGGCAAAGTTTGAAAAGATGTGTGAATTGCTGGGTATTAAGAATCTTGATCATGTTTAGATTAAGGGGGAATGTGTTGGATTATTTATTTAATCTAAACATAGTTTATTTATTAGCTTTTATTTATTGAATAAGTCTGTTGCACAGACGTGGGTGTTTGCAGTAGAATAGGACTTTAGTTGTTATCGATATTATAGGGAGAGTGGGAGTAGTTCCTGTTTTGCAGGGACTCTCCGTAGTTTATATTCTTTACATGTATCCTGTTTCATTATCTCTTCAATTTAAGTAAGTTTTCCATTCAATAACTCTGGAAGCAAGCTAGTGCACGTTGTGATTCTTGTCAAATCCCATTAATTATTACACTACCTAATAAAAATTAAAGTAAAAACAAAGTTTACAAGTTCAGACAAAGACTAATAGGAAAATAGAGATTGCTAAACCTCAGGTGGAGGTTAAGAATAAGTTTGGTCTTTTCTCTGATAGAGACTGTGATGTTTAGGAGATGGGGTTTGGTAGTGAGGTTGATCAACTTCAGTCCATGGAAGAATTGTTCAATGCTAGGGTGCAAGAATATGTTTTCAGTGGTAGTAACATGTCTATGTTTGAGAAGTCTGAGTTGGATCGAAAAATTGCAGAAAAAGAGGTGAATAAGATTAATGAATTTTTGTAGGGATTTGTTGTCTGTAAAACCAATCAGGAAAGGGAATATAATTCGGACCCTGATGATACATATATGTTTATGCTGCAGGGTATTGATCGAGATAATCCAGATTTGGTTAGTGGTGAGGAGTCTCAGGACTTGGATCCTCTGTCTTAAGCTAGAGTTTGGTTGAATTCTTCTGGGTGTTTACCTTGATTTTTTGATCAATGGTCTTTTATTTTATGTATTTTTTGGAATTTCTGGATTAGCAGAATTTGGTTTGGTCTGTGTTTTTCTTAATGAAAAACGTAAGCAATATGTATATAAGTATAGTGTGTGTTTGTATGTAAAACTGAAAAAAAAGTAGATTGCACGGTTTAAGTTCCTTGCATTGAAAAATACTCCCTCAGTCCCATCCAATTATTTACATTTATGAGAAAGTGTCCGGTACGCATTTTAAGTTGCATAAAAAGTATAGTTATGTAACTTATTTTTACAATTTTTTTTTCTGAATAGAAGTTGAATATTTTAATTTTTATTCAAAAAAACAAAATTGTAAAAATAATTTACAGAACTATATTTTATATGCACCTTAAAATGTGTGTCAGACACTTTCTAAAAAATGTAAACAATTGAAAGGGATGGAGGGAGTAATAAAGATTACAAGCTGATATATAAACTTCCATACACAGATGGTCATCTATAAATAGCTGATATGCACAACTAACTCCACTACTTTTATTAGTGCATATCACTCTCTTAAAAACTCTCTAACAAATAAAAGACTAATTCAAATACTCGTGACACCTTAAGCTGCTTCTAAATAAAACAATTATATCGACTAAATTTATTAAAACTCTAGTTTAGATTAAATAATTTCCAACACATTCCCCCCTTAATCTACACTGACTTTGCCAAATCTTTTATTCCAAGTAGCTCTCTCATTTCTGCAAACTGAGCTCTTGCCATTGCCTTTGTAAGAATGTCTGCACTCTGCTTCTTGGAACTAACATGCTTGATCACAATCTCTCCTCGATTCACACACTCGCGAATAAAATGATAACGCACGTCAATGTGCTTGCTGCATCCGTGAAAAACATGATTTTTCGCCAAATCTATGGCTGATTTGTTGTCGATATAGAGTACCACTGGTCCTGGGATCACATCAGTAATTTGGCTTAGCAGTTTATGGAGCCATATTCCTTGACATGCCGCTACAGTTGCAGCCATAAACTCAGCTCCACAATTTGATAATGCCACACATCTCTGTTTCTGCGCAATCCAAGTAATCAAGCTTTTATTATGATAAAATGATATCCCACTTGTACTCCGTCTGTCCGTGCTGCTGCTGGCATAATCCTTTTCAGAAAAACCTTTTAACATATAATTACGTTCTCCTCGTGTATACTTCAAATCGTACTCCATAGTTCCCTTGACATATCGTAAAACTCCCCGTGCAGCATTTAAGTGGAGAACAGTGGGCTTCTCCTTGAAGCTACTTATCAATCCTACAGCGAAAGAAATGTCTGGCCTGGTGTGTACTAAATATCACAGACCTCCAATCAGACTTTTAAACACCGTTGGATCCACCTTCTTTCATGTTTCGTCTTTGTGCAATACCATCTTTGGGTCCATGGGGAACTTTGTTTCGTTGCAGTCCTGCATACCTGCCTTCTCTAGCAAACGTTTTGCGTATGCTGTTTGTTTAAGCTCAGTTTTCCTTTTCCTTAGCTCGACCTCAATACCGAGATAGTACGTTAACTTCCCCAAGTCACTCAAGTCAAATTCCGTGCGCATTTGTTCCTTGACTTTCAGTATGTTGCTGGTGCTTGTTCCTGTTACAAGCAAATCATCGACATAGATACCAATGATTAGAGACTCATTACCTTCACATTTCGTATAGATGGCATGTTCATCAGGACATTTGATGAATCCTAGTTTCTCAAGGAACTTATTTAATCGAGCATACCAAGCTCGTAGAGCCTGTTTCAAACCATACAACGCTTTCAACAACCGGTAAACCTTGTGTTCCTCTTTTTCTTTTTCGTATCCTTCAGGCTGCTTCACGAACACCTCCTCTTGGATGTCACCATTCAAATGCAGACTTGACATCCAAGTGATGAATGTCCCAACCATTCTTTGCAGCCAAAGCTAACAGAAAACGTATTATTTCTAACCTTGTCAATGGAGCGAATGCTTCTTCGAAGTCGATACCCTGCTTTTGAACATATCCTTTGGCAACGAGCCTCGCTTTATACTTTGAAATCACCCCATTTGCATCTCTCTTGATCTTAAACACCCATTTCAAACCAATTACTCTTTATCCTGGTGGTAGGTCTGTTAGCTCCTAGGTCTTGTTTTTTCAATAGATTCCAATTCGCTTTCCATAGCTTTCTTCCACTCAATTTCTTGTACAGCTTCATCAAAGTTACCAGGTTCTTCGATGCTTAACAATAATAAATCCTCAGCGATTTCAACTTGTTCTGTATCATCATAAACTTCACTCAATAGTCTGAAATTTCATGTTGGTGTACTGTCAGCGTCCTTCTTCATTCACAGGTTCCTCGGTTATTTGAGTGACACGATCCTGTACTGGTGTTACAGGTTCTCGTTCCCCAGACATCACTTCGCTGTTATCCACCAATACAATCCCTATCGCACCGTTACCTTCTGGAAAACTTAATTCTTCTTTTTTTGTTTGTTCCCAGGCTCAGAACTCCGCTTCTTGAAATACCGTATCTCTACTTATGTGTAGACTATTACTATACGAATCGTATAGTCGATCAGCTTTGTTCCTATTTCCTTTCCCAAATATACCACCGGTATACTTCGATCATCCAACTTGTTGACATGAACAACTGGTACTTTCATGTAAGCGATACACCCAAACACTTTAATGTGACACATGTTTGGTTTGTGCCCGCTCCAGGCTGTATATGGAGTCTTTCCCTTCAATGCTTTAGTTGGTAGACGATTCAGAATGTACACAGCATGGCGTACTGCCTCACCCCCACATGTAAGACGACATCTTTGAGTCTCTGAGAAGGCTTCTTGTCATTGTTGCTACTGTGTGGTTCCTTCGCTCCACAACTCCGTTTTGTTGTGGAGTGTAAGGTGCCGTGTAATGTCTTTGAATTCCCATACTTTAAAAAATGTGCGGAACTCAAAACTACGGAATTCCCCTCCTCTGTCCATTCTCAGTGTTTTAATTTTACTTTCTGTCCCTCTTTTAACAAGTGCCTTAAACTTTTTGAAGGTCTCAAATGCTTCTCCTTCAGTTTTCAACATGTAAACCCACATTTTACGAGTACAATGATCAACGAAAGAAGAAAGTACCTGTTATTTGACAACATTGGAGGAGAAATCGGGTCCACAGATGTCTGCATATACTAGTTCCAGTGGTTTCTTTGCTATGAATTGTGCTTGAGACGGAATTGGTGTCCGCGCCTGCTTGACATCAGGCAGCCTTCACACCTCTTCTTTGGATGCACAAACTTAGGTATTCCCAGAGTCATCTCTTCCCTAGACATCAATTCCATCGCTTGAAAAGTTAACATGGCCAAGGTGAGTGTGCCACAACCATGTTCCACTCTCTGTTTTCGACAACCAGCATTCCGGCTTAGTTTCTTCAAGACTGATTTTATACAATCGATTTGCAGACCTCAAAACCTTTATAAGCAGTGCACCTTCTTGACTGTACACTCTTAGTTGATCTTCTTCCAGTATAACCTTGCTTCCTTCCCCGGAGAGTTGTCCCAGACTTAGTATGTTACTACACAATGTTGGTATGTAGTACACATCATATAAGTTCCATTCCTCACCATTTTTGCACCTGAACGATATCACTCCTTTATCTCTGATAGCAACAGTGGAGCCATCACCAAACCGTACTTGTCCTGTGATCTTTTCGTCAAGTTCTTTAAATTTTCTCTTTCTTCTGTTATATGTGGCTTGCTCCATTATCGAGATACCATACTTGAGACATTTTGTTCTCCCCTTTTTCACTAAGCTTTGGATTCAATTTTCTTCGTTTAACAGGACCATCCCGTCTTCTTTGATGTCACATTCTGTGAACAACAATGCTGGCTCATTCTTCAGCTTGTGTCATATTCACCTCTGTTTTTTTTTCTCTGCTCTCCGTGGTTTACGACACTCAGTGGAAATGGCTGTAGATGCCACAGTTGTAGCATTTAACTATGCTCTTGTCACGAGCCCCACACCCACTGTTTCTTTCTCGAGAGTAAGAGCCACGATTCTTTTGTGACCATGATCCTCCATTTCAGTTAGTCTTACTCATCCATTCTTCCCTTGTCAGTAGTAACTGACCACCCGTGTTTTCACGTCTCGACCATTCCTCTTCTGTGAGTAGTAGCTTTCCTCCATCACTATCATTTTGGCTTCTGGTTCGTTCGTTGTGAGCTTCAAGTGAGCCACTATCTCCTCCACGGTCATGTTTTCAAGGTCTCCAAATTGTTCAATTGTGGATACAATTTGTAGATACTTGTTTGGCATTGCACGAAGCAGTCTTTTCAAAATATAGCGTTTTGTAATCTCCTCACCCAGAGCACGGATAGTTGTCACTAATCCGTTTATTTTAATACAAAAGTCGTCTAGCTGGTCTGTCTCTTTCATATTCAAGTTTTCAAACTCACTCTTCAGAGTTTGAATCTTTGATTTCTTCACACGATCTGCACCCTGGCACATGGTCTTTATCGCTTCCCACGCCTCTTGCAGTCTCCTTCTCAGCCACCGATAGTAAGACGTCTTCAGGTATACTTTGGTATATGGCTGCAAGAACAATCTGATCGTGTTTCTCATCAACTGTCGACTTGTCCTCCTTACTAACTTCCACAGCATTCCACACCCCGTGTGCTTTCATGAAGGCCCAGGCCGTATAATTTCCTTTGGCCAACATAGGGTATTTTAAACCTATAGCACCATCCTTCAGTTTTGTCTTCTCGGTAGTCATTCTTGGCATGTACTTGGGCATGCAGCGTGTACAGCAGGCTCTGATACCAGATAATGAAAAACGTAAGCAATATGTATATAGTATAATATGTGTTTGTATGTAAAACTGAAAAACAAAGTAGATTGCACGGTTTAAGTTCCTTGCCTTGAAAAATAATAAAGATTACAAGCTGATATATAAACTTCCATACACAGATGGTCAGCTATAAAAATAGTTGATATGCACAACTAACTCCATTACTTTTATTAGTGCATATCACTCTCCTAAAAACTCTCTAACAAATAAAAGACTAATTCAAATACTCCTGACACCTAAGCTGCTTTTAAATAAAACAATTCTATCGACTAAATTTATTCAGACTCTAATTTTGATTAAATAATTTCCAACACTTCTGGAGGTGCTTGGTTAGTGGTGAGGTTGTTAAGAACCTGGGTAAACCAGGTTTATCTTGATGTGTTGGTGGTGGTTTTTTTTCTGGGTTTCTGTTTATTGGTAGTGTTTTTTTATGGATAGTTGCTTAGTGTGTTTTATTCTTCTCTGGATTCCTGTTGCTTTGAAGCTTTGGTTGGATTTTTCAGTTCATTCGGGTGGTAAGGGTAAGTGGATTTTTGGATTTTTCTGGAATTTTAGGTGTCTGGTGTGCTTTAATTTGCATGTTTGGTACTGTTTCTGTCATGCTTGATGGTTTTGCTTTGGAGGCCTTTCGTTGGGCTTCCGGTTGGTTTTATGGGCTGGGTTCCCTGGGTTTGAAGTCTATCATTTGGCAGGTGCAGATGGGCTTAGTAGCAATTGATTTTTTATTATAGGCCCTGTAGTGTGAGGAAATGTTCTGGGCCTGTTGGGCTTTGTGTTTGTGGTAGGGTATTTTTTATGCTCGTTTCGTTTCTTTCTAGCATCCTGTATGGGCTTGTTAGTTGGATTGGTTTTCTTTGTTTTTTCCTTTTATTTTATTTTGATCCTTTCTTTATTTCTTTTGGAGATTGTTTCATAGAAATCTTGAAAAGGATCACCCTTGTACATTCTTATCCCTTTTAGTTTAATATAAAAGGCATGACCTCATTCACCCAAAAAAAAAAAATTATGTTAGTTGAGATTTAATTATATAAAATTTTGAAAATAGTTATATATTTTACAAATATATTTCGAAAAACTGGTATTCTTGCAAAAAACTTTTAAAAAAGAAGATATTTTTACAAAAATATTTTTTAAAAAAACCCTTAAATATATTATTTATTGCTTAGTGAAATTGTCTTCAGTTCCATAGTATGTTTCATCCTGTTTATGTTTTCAAGAGAAAAAAGGCACCAATTCTAAAAGAAATTTAAAAAAATTGTGGACAATGTAAGCATTCTTTAAAAAAAAAACTTAGCCTCTATGAGCCTAATTAAGACTAAGGATTCTAACATCTATACTATCTATACTTAGATGAAATATTAAAAGTTTGGTACGGTCTGTCGGTATTTGCTGAAATTACTTGGTTACCCTTAGTTAATTATTTTAATTCTAATTAGTCACTTGCTGGATGAGTCAATTTCAATTTTAATTAAATTATAATCAACATCCTCTTATAATATAAATTTTATTTAATATCGAACTCTATATCATTATTAATTAATATTAAAGTCTGCCAGTTTAAAATTGTAATTCATAGTTAGTTCTGTATTATTATAATTAATATTTCAGACAAAATTAATTTAAGCAAACTAAATGTAACTATCGGGTTAGGACAAAATAATAAATATTACTGATCCGGAAAAAAACTATACAATAATTAGGATAAACAAAATAATATAGATTAGTCATCTAAGATAAAAAAAAATTACACAATTGATCCAAAATGACACAAAGTAAAAATATATAATCCGACCAACTAAAACAAATTCATATATACTAAAACAAAATTATCTTATTGATTCTGACATAAATAATTAGAATTAAACTAAAAATAATTAGTTGGATTTGGTCGTAGAAATGAGTATTAGGCTAAAATAAAATAATGTAAACCCCGGATAAATCAAATTAATATCAGATTAATATAATTTGTATCTTATTGATATTAACCAAATATTAACTTTTAACTAAACATTATTATTATTATATAAATACACATAAAATGATAAATAAAATTATATCGTTCAATCAATACTATTGTCATTTTCAAATAGTTTTTATAGTTTATCGATTAAGTAATAACGCCTCTTAAATAATATTTTTATTAAGGTTTCAAGATGACGGATATACTGTATTTTTACTCACAAGAAAATATAAAATCGCTACAATAATATTATTTTCCCCCGGTATCAAGACTATTTTCTTAAATAGGTTTAACTATTCTAGAAAAATTATGAACATATATTTGTATTAATATGATTATCATAAAGTCATATCATTTAAAAAAATATATAAAAAAATTAATGAACAATTTTAAGAATTTAATTCAAAAATATTTTTTTTAAATTATATATTATTAAAAAATATTTGTTCATCCATACATCGCACGGGTTTTAAGTTAGTATATTATAAAAATTTAAACATTAAAAATTTGCTAGTTGGTCGGTATTTGTTGAAATTACTTAAATACTTTTATTAGTTAATATGATATTAAGCTGATTAATATTGAACTGGACTTCTATTTCTTATATATAATTTAATTTTATAATACATCATATTTTTATTACGATTAATCCCCAATTTTCAATTAATTCCAAATCGGTAACTTAACTGATCTTCCCCATTCTCGATTTTTACCACACTGCCCTCAAGTTATTGTATGATCTAGTTTAAGTACTTTTATGTAAATAATAAAAAAGATATTGATGTTATTATAGTTTATAATAAGATATTTCCTCCGTTTCCTATTAGACTGTGGAATGAGATTTATATAGAAATATGAATAAGTGATTTGCGAAATAGTGTGATTTTGAAATATAAATTTGTAGTTGAAGTGAATAGTTAAATTGAAATATATTCTTTTTTTAAGTTGATATGTAATTTAAAAGGGAAGAAGTATTAGATAAACAATATTCTACTTTGAGAAAAAGACTTAATGAATAACTTTATTAAAAAATTAGGCTTAGAAAAGTTTAATTAGAACATTTAAATTAGAACATTTTTCATTTTTTTGTAATATAAACATGCAAGCATGTACCAAAAAAATTAAAAGGTGAGAAGTCTCTCAAGTAGAATAACTAAAGAAACTTGTTGATGAGGAACTAATCAATCAAAAGTCTAAATGAGGGCATATAGTTTTTGGAAATGATAATTTAAAGAGTTTTTCGCACTTCGCCACCCCTACATTATGTTATTTTTTGATTTGGTCTCATACTTTAATTATTCACAATTTGGACCCCTCAACGTTAAACGGTGTTACGATTTGCACCCTTCCGTCAATTTGGTTTATTAACGTTAAGTAAAGTGGAAGTACAACAATCATGTACGTCTAGAGATTGAAGAAATCGATCATTTTCCACGCACCTCAATTCACCTCAATTCAGTAATTCCCCCCAAATTCCAAATAAACATAGAACCCTAACTCGTTTAATTACTAATTAATTCTGGTTGTATATTAGAAAGAATCCGATGAAAGGTCGTTTAAGAGTTGTTGGTGGTGATAGTGTACTGTGGAGGGAAGTTCCGACAGAATATTGGCACGAAATAATCGAGGATGGAAAGGAATTTCTGACAATTGAAACTCCTATACTGCCTCATGGGTCCGAAATTCCATGTGTTTTGTTTTTTTGATATTGATTGCATGCATGATCTTGGTAATATAATATGCACATGATTAGTTTTATAATATCAACCATGTGTTCTTGAGTAATTTTATAGGTATGATCAATGTGTTTATGCGGTTTTTTATAGTATGTTCCATGTGTCCTATGAGTTGTTTTAATTGTTTGTTAGGTTACACATTTATATTCGTTTCATAAGGGGCAGTATTTTGTTTTCTCCTCAAAAATTTTCATGAAGGGGATTTCGATGCAATACTTGCGAAATATGATGGTGGCCTGATCTCGTATTTTGATAATTGCTCTCTTAAGAATCTAAGTGTAGTAGATGTCGAGTCAATGCTTAGGGTTACTGAAAGGGTCTGTAGACATTTGGTGGTGCATTCTGATGGAACGTTTGATAAGGGATTGAATCATATTGAAAACATCGATCATGTGTTAGTCATGGAAGATATGATATGTTACACTCACTGTTTTACTGTGTACACCACAAGAAGGCTAATTTCTGATGGTTATTATGAAGATTTTCATTCACCCAACTACTTTTAGATGAAAAATAGGAGAGGGTATGTTATATAATGGAATAATTGAGGATGACAGAGCATATAATAATGAGGAGGAGGTTGATGAAGGAAGAAAATAAAATAAAGATAACATCAGCTTTCAAGTGAGAGTAAAGTTGAAGTAGCAATAAAAAGGAAGAAGAAAAGGGTTCCTCCACCAAATCCCCCTGTAGGACTAAAAGGGGCAGATACAAAATGCTTAGGCAATTGTTTGCAGTCAATTATTTGTTTATGTATCATATTATTTGAAGTTTATGTAAACTGAAATGCACATGTGTGTTGTTGCAGGGCCTTTTTAAGAACACTGAGGACAACCTTGTTGTAATGGATGATGCTTATGGACCTCCTTCACGTCAACCTACTTAGGATGACAATATAAAAGGTAAAAAAAAGAAAGTTATAGAGAAGGTTAAAGTCAATGTTGAACAGATAATTTCAGATATGCTTGAAGAGGTTATTGCAGATAGGGTATATAGTGGAGATGAGGTTGTTGATGAATGTGGAAAAAAGGCTGGACAGAAGAAATTATGAAAGAAAAGAGTTATAAATAAAAAGGTTGATGATGATGTCAGTTCAGAGGGGATGTTCGACAGTGATGAAGAGAGGATGGCTTTTTCCATTTGTGATGAAGCTGAAATCCAATCAGAGTTTAATGAGAACACTGATATGAAGGACCCTAAATTCGTACTTGATAGAGTATATTTTTATATATATATTAGATGATTTTTGTCCTCATTTTTATTATGTTTTGGACTGATTTGGATATTTATTAAATTGGTTTTGGTTTTTTATTGTAGGTTACAAGGAAATTCTAGACTTGGAACGATTTGGAGCAAAAAGTCCTATTTTGGCGTGAAAATAGAACAAAAATTGTAATACTGGACAACACGGGCTGCAAATACTGTTTGGGCCGTAACTTCAGTTCTAAAAGTCCTTTTTTTATAATCATACAGTCCACGCGAAGCCCTCAGTATTCCATTTAATTCAGACACGGTCCAGTAAGGAGAATCCGGTTACAGCAGCCCATAAACTATAGTGAATAGACAGCGACAAATTTTTATTACAGAATCCTATGATATCTAGAACTCTGATTTGTAATTTGATTAGAATAATAAAATACTGCCAATATTAGAAGATGATAAATTTTATTATTAGTTTATACATATTAGACAAACGAATGAATAGTTAGGGTTTTATATACAGAGAAGAAACCAAAAATTTTGGTCTTGTGACAAGATTGAATATTACAAGTTTTCTTATCTGATTTTCTTATGTGTTCTTATTATTTTAATTATGCTTCTTTATTGTCTTAGTTTTTTTTTACTCTTATGATTATTAGCGAGTAGTCGTTTCTAGGCATTAAGGGGAAGCAATGTTTGAACTATAATCTTGGCATAATCTTCACAGTAGGTCGATTTATTATGGTTAATTCTAATTGATTAGGTTTTATCATTAATTTGTGTAATCGGCCGATATCATAAATTAATTGAATACAATAGGAGTAATAGATCGAGATATTTTACTCACTAGAGGCACACATACAATTAGCATAATTGAATTTAAGAGTGGGAGCATTATTGGATTTCTAAGAGCGTTAATGCTCGGGAGAGATTAAAATTTCTTTAATTGTCTGATTAATTGAATAACCAAAAGTTGTTAATGTGTAAGCATATTCCGAGAGTGTTAATACTCGAGAGAGATTAACAAACTCTAGTTGTGTAACCATTTTAGTGGTTTTAGCTTAGAAGTCGATTATTGTGTGAGCATGGTGGACCTAATTGCCCTAGGTTTTTAATTTTTTGTTTAAAATCTATTAGTTTAGTGTTAATTTAGTTTTAGTTTTTAGCTAGTAAAATATTATTCACAGAATTCCTTTTCTTTTGAAATAACCGAGTTGAAATAGAAACATGTCTCCTTGTGGATTCGACCCGTACTTGCTAGTATCTGTTAAGAATAGACACCGTGCGCTTGTGGTATATATAAAATAATATATCATATTTTTGGTGCCACTGCCCGGAAGACAGCTAGTTTCTATTGATTTTTAATTTGGTTATTTAGATTATTTTTATTGTCTCGTTGGAACTTTGGTTCCGAACGGGGCGAGTTTCACTATTTTTTGGCTTTGTTGATTGTTGTCAGGTTTGTAATGGATGAAGATTATAGGATTTCATACCTCTCCTCCTTAGTCGAGGCAAATACTCAAATAATTGCCTCACTGAATACTATTGAGCTCATTAATTATGTGTCCAATGAGTATCAATGAGATGTCACAAGTGGCCCATAAATCTTACAACTTTTTTTAATTTCTGGTGTACAGGGTCACTATGGTTATGAATGCTCGTACAATATCTGCAATTCTCAAAATGCTCAATTTGGACAAATGAATTCTTTTGAAGATGGATATAGGTACAATCAATACTCTAGTACATTTGATCAAGAATGGGTGGATCAACCTAATTTCTCATACATGGATAATGGTGCTCATAATTTTACTTATCGTGGTCAACATCAATACCAACAACAATATTATGAAGAGCAACCATCACCACAACAATATCAATATCCTTCACTACAAGAAGATCTACAAATTTTTCAAACTAATGTAGATGTGCAACCTAATCATACAAGTGAGGTATCGAATTGTTAAAGAAACTGCAAAAGAGCTTTAAGGAGAGTACTGATGCGATTAAAGAACTAAAAACTGAAAGTTTGATGATAGAGGCTCAAACTGCAGAGCTGGTTAACTCTTCTACTACAAGACAACTCGACTTTTTACCATTATAACCTATCCAACTAGAAGAGGACAACTCTTAACTTTCTCCTTGTTGGTGGGTCTACTTGATCCTTCGGACTAACAACACTGAGTCTATATCCATTCTTCTCTTTAGGTCATTTTATGTTTATAATAACAAGAACTTAAGTAGTAATTCGACAACCAAATTGTGAAACTCATGTTATGGAAAAGTCTTCTAAAAGTTGATTAAGAAAATCTTTTTCGAAATATCATTTTAAAGTTTTGGAAATCAAATATTTGGTCGTCATTACTATATAAGTTACTTGATTTTTTTATGATTCACTAATAAGATATCTAATTAAAGGAATGCCCATGTACGGGTCTTTCCACTTCGGTATATTCTCTACTTCTCCTTGAACTGTTCGTATTTATTAGTCGATATAACCTTGAGGTACCGTTGTATACCATTTTGTTCATAACTCTAACCCAATGCTGACGTCTGTCACCGTCTTTGATATTCTCGTCGTCATCTTGGACGTTATACTCGCGATCACTAATGCAATTTGATGTTTTGTCTGCAAATAGAGTCGCACCTTCATGCTAGTCTTACCTATACCTAGGAAGGTAGATATCATTCCTCGCGCAGCGCCCGATATGTGCTAAGAATCTTCTCGCAATGGTGGTGCCTTTGCAGCTTGCAACTTTGACTCTTCATCAGCTTCCATCAACTCGTTGCCTATATAAACAGTTATGAAAAATAGGACACATGGTATCACAGGGGTATAACTGGTGCAATAATATAGGTGCAATAAAATGAATGACAATACCGGAAAGGAAAGGTGCTGATATATATAGATCAAAAGTTTTGGGTAGTACAAGCGTAAAGACGCTTCGAAAGTAAAAGCAAAAGGGTACAAAAACCTACTCACTAGTCAGCATAGCTAGTCTATAAATACAACTCAAAAGTCTACTGATACACACTACACACTACTATACATACTACATAACCATCACCACACTGCCTCAGTATCTCTGGATCTCTAACTCATGGCAAGTCTGGACCTCCAATCTCCTCAAGCTCCTCTAGAACCCACTTAGCCCATTCCACTAGGAAATCAGGGGTGATGTCCTTATGTGTAGCCTCAACAATCCTCACTGCAGCTGCTCTACGAAACGCCTGGAGCCTCTCTCTGAGTCGCCTCTCATCAATCCCAAAGAGTCTCACAAATATTTCAATAATCGGTGTTGATGATGATTTATCAATAATCGGCGTTGATGTGAATATTAATTCAGAAGAAGAGCATGCTACTAAAATTAAGATCAATGATGTTGTTGTTGAGGATAATGTGAGTGAGGATGATGAAATTATAAAATAAAGCAATACTGCGATGATGGTTCTTTCTCTTTCACTAATTATCCCAAAATTACCATTTCCGAATCTAGAGATAGCTTATGTGGATCAGCGGTTGGGTATTGATAAATTTGCTTTCACTTTTGCCTCTATTTATAAGGTGCCTAAACTTGAGGACACGTGGTACAAGGTTAACATGAAGACACCAGTTGTTCAAAATATTTCTCAAACACTAGTTGATGATGCACTTAAAACAGCTGTTAAGTTTCAAGCAGAAGAAGAGGGAGAAGATCGAGGTATCTCTTTGATCCTTGATGTATAAGTCAAGATGCTCGACTGGCTCATGAAATGTGAGAAGTGAAGACAAGCTGCCACCTTAGCCTCCACCTCGTGTGAATGTTAATGGAGTTTGTTCTTTTCGTGGTGCTGAGTTCTATCGTTGTTTTATCATAAATTTTTCCAAAGTTGCAGAAGCATTCACTCAAATATTTCTTATTGATGTCATATTTTATTTTTCTAATGTTTGTTTGGAGATTTTTGGAGGATTAAAACAATTCCTAATGATATTCTTGATAGTTTTTGTGGTGGTCAATTTATGATAGATAATGTGGATATTGCGCACTACAGTGCTTCAATCGAGGTTAGTAATCAAGTGAAAGACTCAAAAGTGGCACTTTTAGGGATGCAAACCAACGTGTTGGTAATGTAAATTTTTTGTATTATAGCTATTATAATTTGTATTAGTAATATATTATTGTAATGTAAATATTTTTATAGATTTTTATATAGCATTTTTGTATAATTTTATTTAATTTGTACTCTCTCAAGGTGTCTTGATAAATTTTGTGTGAATTATTTCAGGATTGTAAGAAAAAGGAAAAAAATTTAGGCATGCAATATATTCTCCATGTGGTGCAATTAGCACCTGAAAAAGAAGACATTTGTGACCCACTATGCAGATTTTACTATCCACGGTGTGTCCGCTCTCTGTATTTGGGAGCGGAAAATATTAAATCGGAAACACAGTGCTCTGACTTGTGGGACACGTAAAAAAATGTGATTCTCGCGGTGCGTGTCGCCACACAAACATGTACCTGTCATGTTAAACCCCCCACGTGTAAAACACTCCCCCCTACAATTTCCCGCTGCTGAACCTGTAATAACCGAGAAAATTATGTGAATATTTTATGTTAAATAAATAAATATTTTGTGTTTATAAAAGTTAAAATGTTTATTTGCCATGATATGACATGCAGTAGTTGCTATTTGTGTTCCTGATTGGACCAGAAACTTTTTCGATTGACTGTTATGTGTTTAAAATGCATTTATACGAATCAATTTACAATCTGGATGCATGTTTATTAGCGTTTTTATCGAGGTACTCATTTTATCTCGTTTTATGTGCATTTGAATGTATCTTGTGTGTTTTCGGAGTTTTCTGTTAATTTAGGAATCGTTTTGATTTCTCAAAACTCAATGGACCGGGACCCCATCGGGACGTCAAACCGTTACAAAATTCATGTTTTTATTTTTATAGAATTATACATATTTCAAATACTCATTATTTTTGCATTTTTGAATTATTCAAATTTTTTGGGGAATTTTGACATAAATTTTATATTTATTTGCTTTTAAAATTATTCCCCAAAATTATTATTTCTGGGCTTAATTATTTTAAAGGATAAAACACCCTAAATTCATTTTGGGATATTTAATTTCTTAAAAATATAAATAGTTGCAAAAATTTATTTTATTCATTTTTTTATCAAAAATTTAGAATATAAGAAAATTGAAGAATAAGAGTTTGGGGTGAGATTATGTTCTTGATCCTTATCCAGTGATTCCAGAAGCTACATTGATCTATTGTTGACGCTTTAATATCGAAATTAAAGCTCTCATCGAGCTCTTTGTTTTGATATCAATTTCATTACCTCAAGGTAATCGAATCTTTAATTCGACTTTGTTCGAAATTCTCAATAATTGGGGGTTTCTGATTTGTGCTGATTTTTGGATGATTTCTATTTAAGTATTTAGCTTTAACAGGTTTATATCAATCGAATTACACAGTTTTTATTGAGGTTTAAGTCCAATTTAGGGTAAGTCGAGTTAATTTCATAAAGTTTCATTTTGTTCTTCAATTTTTTAGTTTATGATTGATTGTTTGGAAGTTTAGATGTTTGTAGTGGATTGTATTCGTCTCGAGCATCACTTTGATAGGTGATTTGTAGAGATTTGGTTGTGTTTTTGTAAATATCTGAAATTGACCAGTTTCTCAAATCAGTTTTATGTTCTTATCAGTGATTGTTAGGAGATATAGATATAGGGAATGGATTATACATAGTGTAAGCTTCGTTTTCGTATGTACTACACTGAATTTGGTTCTGTTTTCTAAAATCTGAGTTTTTCGACAGAGTTGGGTTTAAGTTCGCAGGGTTTTTGAAAGATATTGCTGGGATCGACGATTCTGGTATCCATTATTGTTGTTGATGCTTCAGTTAGACTTCTCGGCTGTTGCTCATCTGGTTTGGACTGAGAATCGAGAACAATTCAGCCATTTTCGGCCGGAACAGGGCTCACCGGTATCGGTAGAACCCCGCCAGAAACTGGGTTAATTCCAGAATCCGGTCGTTATTCATACCAGAGCCGGACCTGTTCTTGGCAACCCAGTTGGGTGACCCGAGTTCGATACATCCAAACCCAAACCCCTTTTCCCAAAACTGTTTGTAGGTTTTATATTTAAAAATAATTTCAAAATTCTATATTGAATTTCAAAATTCATTTTAAATTCCAAAATCTTATTTTAAATTCCAAAAATTATTTTACTTAATTATTTTAAATAATTAACTCAATTATTTTAATTCCAAAAAATATTTTATTTTCATATTTTTGATAATCCAAATTTGATTTAATTATTTATAATTTATTTTAGTTAGTTATTTATAATTTATTTTAGTTAATTATTTATAATTGATTTAATTAATTATAATTGATTATTTTTTAATCAAGCAAATAATTCCTAAAAATTACTTTTAAGCGTTTAAAATTTATATTTGGTTATTTAAAAACCAATTAATATTATTATTCATTGATTTATTTTTATTTAATTCTTATTTTATTCGTAATAAATGAACCGTTCATCCGTTTAATAAAAAATGAATGCGTATAGCCAGCAGTTATAAGCCAAGGTAATAGCGAGAAATTATCGAGCATACCAGGCAAGTATCCATATCTTCACTTATCGTTCAAGTGATATTTATTTTTAATCCTATTATGCATGTTTTATGTATTATTCTAAATTCAGAATAGTTTATCATTCTACTATCATATTGTTAATTATATCATACAAGTAATTCTCGAACCTCCTTATGTTATATTATAAGTACTGTTTCCCCATTCTAAGTAAACATTTTACATTTCGCTGTAAATTACTTTATACAAATGAACTTTGAGACGAGATTAGCAAATAACTAATTGTTCTAGTTATTTCGCCATTAGTTGTGGAGATAACTCCGGACCATGTGAAATGAGGGGTTATATTGTCAAGGATGTTGTTTGATTCAGCTCCTTTGATTAAAAATATTTTATGGATTGAATGAATGCGTAAGTGACCGGGGCGGATGGTCTAGCGGAGGGCTATGTATTAATTAAATATTATGATACAACTTGTTCCATAGGCAGATATATTGTCTTTTATTTGAGTACTCATGTTTTGGGACATGTTTCTACGAATCATAATCCAGTGCTATCACACGGGCTGATCAGCATGTGATAGTACGCCCGTCGGTGAAAGATTCCAATCTAAAAATTATCATTTATTATTTATAACTTATTTAGCTTTTATAGTTGATCAAACATCACTGGTTATATCCTGTTATTCAGTAATTATCAAAATGTGGTTTATCATTTCAAGCATTCCTTTTATAATACTTGTTGAGCATTTCTTCCGCTCATACTTGTTAATTATTCTAATCTTTCAACTAAGTCAGAGCAGACTTGAGTTCCTGGTTTCATGAAGAGTTGTGTAATTGTAAATAGTTTGGTGAGTTTTCCAGGGAGACTGTTTCGGACGCTTGACTAGTATAAAGGTTTGTAATAAAATTTGAATAATTTGTAAAACTAAATAGGCTTATGGGTTATAATAATATTTGGTTTGTATTTGTGTCTATTTCATACTATAACCTTTGATCGATCCAGTTACATGCAAGGGGTAATATTTAATATTTTATTCCACTGTGTTTATTATATGATGGTTTATCGGTTAGTAGTGACTCCCAAATCTAGCCCCGGATTTGGAGGGCGTCACAGAGTGGTATCAGAGCTACAGGTTATGGTCACTGAAACACGCTTAGGGTTGTCCTAAATAAGTCATAGGAAAGATCACATAAGGTAAGCACGTGTAGTCTAGCTCTTATAGAATTAATTTTAGGTTATTGGGCTGATTTATAGCTAAGCTGATCAGGTTCCCTGTTTTGCGTGCAGCATTAGGCTTTTATGACATTGCTTTGCTATTTTGTTGGTACCCGAGGATAGTGGGAAGTAATGAAAGAGGTTGGAAGTTTGTGTTGCAACCCTATCTTCGTTAATTTTCTTTGTGTTATTATTCTTGAGATAATAAGCAGAATTATGTGATAATCATGTCACATGTGTTAATATGGTAGCAAGTTTATGATATTTTGAAAAGAGATAATGCGTGCGAATTTTGACATGATAAAGATTGCTACATATTTGACACTATGCTTGATAGATTATTATATATTGCTTATTTTCTTACAAGAATAATGGCACCAAAGAGGAGGAATAATCCAGGAGAGGATTGTACCGAGAATCATACAGATCCAGGGATTGTCCAGATGTTGGGACTGATGCAGCAAAAGGTGTTGCATCTTACACAGCAACAACAACAGTAACAACAACAACAGTAGTAACAGGAGCAACAAGCAACATCACCACATGCAGTAACTTTTAAGCAATTTCAAGTTGTGAAACCATTTGACTTCGAGGGAAGTGCTGACCCCGTGGAAGCCAATGCATATGAAGATCAAGTATTTCCCGTGGAAGCTGTTTCTGGATAAGTATTTCCCGAGGTATATGAAGAACCAAATGGAGATCAAGTTTTTGAATCTTATAGAGGGTGATCTTATTGTCGCTGAATATGAGGCCAAAGTTACTAAATTGGCGAGGTTTGTGCCAGATCAGGTTGATATAGATGAAACAAAGGAAAGAAGGTTTGAACAAGGATTGAAATTTTGGATTCAAAATAGAGTGTCCATGTTTGAGTTGACTTTATATGTGGCAGTTGTTCAGAAAGCGATGGTGATTGAAAGTAGGAGTGACACGTCTCAGAGAGAAAATGACGAAAATAAAAGGAAAATAGAAACCTCAATAAGAGGTCAACAGCAGGGTAATTTCCAGGACCGTTTAATCGAAAGGCTAGAACACCAGGGTAACAAGAATGTGGGATTCACAAGACCCCAATCAGGAAATGAGGGACAGGGCAACCATTTTTAGAATTCAAATTAATAGAGGTCCAATCTCCCAACAATGCCAAATTGCAAGTTTTATGGCAGAAAGCACTTTGTGACGTGCTTCAAATGTGGCAAGAAAGGATACTTTCCTAATATTTGTTAGAATCTGACCCCAAGGTCAGAATTTAGGGGTTATTTATTATAAGTGTGGAAAGCCAGGGCATATCGCCAGAAATTGCCCAACACACCAGGAGGAGATTGGATAAAGGACCATCCACTAGCGATTCTGATGCTAAGGCGCGAAGGCTGCATAAGATCATTCGTTGGATGTTGGTTGTGTGTGTGATGAGTAACATACCAAGGATCACATGTGCTCCATCTCAGGGTGTGCCAAGGATTCAAGGACTGCCAGCTCAACCAAAGCCAGAACATTCAATATGACTATGAAGGATGTTGTTCAGAGTTTCGACATGGTTGCAGGTATGTGTGACGACTGAGAATTGTTCGACGTAATTAAGTCAATAAAGTATGCTTTATATGATGTGATTATAATTATGTGACTAAGTGTTGATTAATTATCTTTTCTGTATATTAAAATATAGGAGCGTAAGTAAAAACATTCCAATTTAAAGAGTCAGCTTAGGAACTAAGCTGTGTTGTCGGGCCGTCAGGTAGAACGGAACCCGTCCTAATAGGGATATAAAGAATATAAAATGTGAATTATGTGTGATTGAGTGAAATGAATGTTTAAATAAAGTATTTCATCCTAAGTGACGTGTCGGTCAAAATGATAATGAGAAGCGTAATCGAAACGCTGAGCGTCGGGCCGTCAGGCTGAACGTCACCCGGTACGCGTAAAAAGGATAAAAGATTAAAAAAAGCGCAAATTCTCTAATCAGACCTGAGTTGTTATGTGATCGTATATGTGTGATTGCTTGTCTGTGTGCATGACTATGTGCTCTGTGACATTTTTATGAATATAAGGGAATTGTTTGATTTAAATAAAGGTTTATTTAGCCTTCGCGAATTTTTATAAAATCATCTGAATAAGATAACTGCATGAGATTTGTTCTGTTATCTTGGTAATAATCCTGTATATATTTTAAAAATGATGAATGTTAGTTTTAGCACGAACTGGCGAAAATCATATAAAATCAACTGTCTGCTCAAAAATCTATTATGAGTAATGGTTGAAAAACTAATTTTGAGATCTACGTATTAAAATTGTCACTTGCAATAATTTTTGACTTTCCGAGAGGGATATATATTTTATAATTGATTTTTATTACATTTGATTAAAAAGAAAGCATCAATTAGGCATAAAAGGGATTTAGTAGATTACTAAAATGCCCTTGCCTTTGATAGTTTATAAATTATTGCCCCCCCCTTTTCTTTTCTTTCTCGTGCTCTCCACTCTCCGCTTCTCTTTTCTTTTTCACTCTCTTCCTCTCGGCTACTCTCTCTCTCTCTCTCTCTCTCTCTCTCTCTCTCTCTCTCTCTCTCGGCTCTCTCCATCTCTCTTCTTTCTCTCTTGCATGCAACACTCAAACCTCACTTAAACTCAAAGATATTGCTCTCTTTAGTCTCTATTTTCGGTATACATCTCAATTTCCATTTGTATGTGAGTATTTGTGTAAGTGTTTGGTGATCATCTTTATATTAGTGTTCAAGGAAATTGATTCCTTGATACAAAACTATAAGAGTGAATTCAAGAGGATTATGTGGTTTAAAACTCAAGAGGAGACCCGTTTCAGGCTCTCTTAAGTTCGACCACCACCGGCTATGATCCAAGGAGAGCCGGTGGAGTTTTTATGATATGTTAATTTGATTTTTAAGCTTTGCATGTTTTGGTTTCTTGAAGGTTTGAAAAAGGGTTTTGTATTTTTAGAAACTCAACTATGTGATTGATAAATGGATTGCATTGACTGTTTTAAAAAGAATTTGGATGTGTGTAAATGATTTGTTGCTTAGAAAATCAAAAAAATTAAGGTTTGCATGTTGGGTTGTAATTCGGCTTTGTGTTAATTAGAAAGGAAATTAGATTTGATGACTTGATCTTAGTAAAAGCTAAGCCTAATTATTGAAAAATGTGATTGCATGTTAGTTTTAAAGAAGAACAAGTTATGCATGTCAATGTTTAGTTCTTGAGTTGTGAATCATGATTAAGCCGAATAAAAATGAGATTAGAAGAGATTAATTTGATGATTAAAAGAATGCATGTTGATTGAATGAATTGATTAAAGTTGGAGTCACTAGGTGATGCTTGGTTTTGGTGTTTAATGAATTGAATGACTAAGTAAAGGTTTAAAACAAGTTGGGAATGTAATTTAACACTTTGCATGTCAAAGATTGATCCTTGCATGTATGATTATTGAAAAACCCGAATGGATCTTATGCTTAAAAAGAGAATTAAGTTGATCTTTGCTAAATATATTAGTGGCTAGTGAGAACTTGATTGCATGGTAATGATTGGATGGTGTTGTGTTCGAATTTTGATAATTAAAAGAAGGTGTTGATTTTCGATGCTATTGTGATTATGATTCGGATTTTTGATTAAAAAGGATGAAGTTTAATTGTGTAAATGACCCTTGTGATTTATATTATTTGTGTTTGATTATATGAGATTGAAATTGAGTATACGTGCTTGTATTTTATGTGTATGGCCGAATGGTATATAAGAAGAAAAGCGACTGATTTGATTCCAATACCTTGCTAAGTGATTGCATGTGAAATCCTAGGAGATATGTGATTCATTTGTGTGATTGGTTATGTTATAGTTCGAATTAAGGAATAAAATGACAAGGGAATTAAATGGTTTGTTATTAAAGAACTATAAGTGACAGTTATGGTCGCAAAAGGTTTAGTTGTGAATAAATCATGTACTCGTAAGAGTTATATTAGTGTGATTTGAGAAATAGTTAAGGTTAAGCAAGTACGCGTCGATTGTTGAGTATATAAAGATATAGAGGTTACGATAAAGGAATATGTTATATGCTATGTGCTTATGTGTATAAGCTATACTCGTATATTTGAGTCAAAAATATAATCGAGCTATCGTATTGAGTGATCATTCCGGGAACGAGAGTTGAGAAACTGATTAAGGTTTTGGTTTTTATTGTAGGTTCGGAGCGTGAGGGCATTCAGGCTAGGAAATGAAATGGTATACTAGGTGGAAGTAGTTCAACCTTCAGGAAAGCAAATTCAAGCAAGTAACTCTCATTTTTTGTGAAAATGATTATAGAGAGGTTGATGTTCATACCATGTAGAGTATGGAGTTTTAATTAATGAACCCTGTTAATGACTTGAGATATCCTGTTTTGATTCTGATATACTGTTATTGATAATCTTACTGATTCAACCCTTTTGTAGCCTGTTCTTTCTGTTCAAGTTATTTATTAAGCCATGAATTGTATTGAACCCTATAATTATCCTTGCGAACCTTATTTAATGATACCTTATTTCTTGATCACCCTATTGATCCCCAAACAGATGTTGATCCTTCTAACTTAAGTACCTTGTTAACCTTAAAACAGAATCATTAAGAATTGTTCCTTGCTTATCCTTGAATCATTCCTTGAACTTTGTTTTTCTTAAAATTTGACTTAAGAATGAGTTTCGACTCGGAAGAGTCTGAATGATTTCATATTTTTGGTAATGATAAAATGGATTTTAGATAACCTGTTTATTTTTCCAACACAAGGTTTTCCAAACGAATTCTTGATGGATTGGATTGGGACGTAAGAGGCTAGTGGGACTAGTCCAGTCATGGTAAGAGGCTAGCGGGGATAGTCCAACTTAAGGCTGAAATTATGCCGATTGGTACCTTAAAGACCGGATGGAGGTTGGTACGGGTTGATCACTCGTATTATAATGAAATGGAAAGATAAAGTGATCCAATCAAGGGTTCTAAATGATTATTTAAAAGGGAACTGAAACTTTCTGTTCAGTAAATTGATTCTTTAAAATGAAAATGGTTTATATTATTTTGAAAAGAGTTGATTATGTTAATGTGAAGCTTAAAGCTCGAGAACCCTGATTCTTAAATCTGTTGATCATATGATTGATTCCATATAATGAAATACTGTTTCTTTCCTCTTTTTGAAAGATCAATTCTGATCCTTTAATGATTTGTGATGAATGTCGGCTTTCGTCCTACATTGAGCCATGTTCCTTAAAAGCTCTAAATTGTTCCTTCAAAACCTTTCCTTAACCCAAAAGCTGGAAATTTGCCACCTAGAACAAATAAAGTAGAATGCCCTGAGTTTGGTAAAGTATATTGTGGATTTGATATCGTAGAACTGCTTTATAGTTAATTGTTGAGTTTTATACTCATATGTTTTGTTTTATTCCAACCATGGCAGTTAAGCAAGAAGATGGCCAAGCTTAGGCGCACTGCTCGTAAGAGCGTACCTGGTGGGCCCTATCGTGTTGAGGGCTTCCGGTTGCCAGAGCAGGTAGTGGTATTTTTTGAGTGAGCACGCGCTTAGAAGGAAATCTGTAAAGATACAATGGGTTATCTGTCGGTTCCCAGCCGGAATCGATATTGTTTATCAAATAATATTCTGGGGTTGTAATTTATATTTTGGGATTGGTAGTTGTAATCTTGTCTCATACTTTATCCTGTTGATCATGTTAGTAGTTAATCGGGATTTATGTTTATTTAATTATTAGATTAAAGGTGTGTGAGTCCTCATTTCCTAACCCCGAGATTGAGGGCATCACAAGTTGGTATCAGAGCTACATGATCTAGTCCCTGAGACAAGTTAAGAATGAAAAAGGGTATTTTGGGTATATATCTATATCGCGAGAGAGTTCGACTCATATAGAGTTGAGTTAGACTATTAGGTATAGTCTAAGGAAAGTGTATATCAATTAGAGTGGAAACTAGAGTTAGGGTATGAGTTAGCTTGAAGCTTTATTTAACCCTAACATTGTTTCTTGGTTGATGTTTTGTGTTTTCTCTCAGGATCCTAGTAGTGGTAGTGACTCAGACTCAGAGATTAGTTTCACCGGTACCCCAGTGGACCCCATTCCACCCTCTCTAGAGGAGCCTGTGTATGTTAGTTCAGACCCAGAGGAGGACCCTTCTTAGAGTAGTGAGATCCCTATGCAGATTTCACCCTTGATGCCAGATTCAGAGACCCCTGCCCCTGAGCCAGAATCTGAGATGCCTAAGATTGTACCTGTCAGTGTTGGTGGTAAGTTAGACCAGGATCGAGACTTTGTGTACCCTCACATTCCTGAGTTGGGAGCTTTGGTGGATAGGCTAGCCAGAGAGTCTAAGTAGAGTGTTTCAGTTATGGATGATGAGTGGCGAGTTCGGGTGAAGATGGTGTAGCAGGTTGCCAGGAGGAGATTGGATAAAGGACCATCCACTAGTGATGCTGATGCTAAGGCGCGGAGGCTGCATAAGATCATTCGCTGGATGTTGGTTGTGTTGAGGGAGATTCTGGATGATTAGACGGGACTGTTGGTTGAGCCCGTAGATTGTTATTTTTCAGCACCGGCAGGCTTTGGGATACTTGGTCAGATGCCGGGATCCCTTTTTTATTTATCTTGTTGTATTTCAGAACTATGTTGTAGCAATAGCTCTTAGAAGTTAGGGGTATATAGGGGATATTTTCCAGTTTTTCCTCTGTTTAACCCTGCTATAGTATTGTACCCTATTTCTGTTACGACCGGCATTTTATGTAATATTATTTGTGAATTTGGTATAATATTAAGTCAAATGAAAATATATTCAATGATTGTACGTTTGTGTGAGTGAAAATTTCTGCATTATAAATTTGCTTTGGGTAGTATATGATTTTTCAAAGCAAGAGTTTATTTAATTTCTTTATTTTTGATTTATAAGGAATATTCTAAGCTTTGGAAAAATCTTCTTTTAAAAGGCATTTTGTTCACAAATTTTGAAAATGATTGTATAAAGTCTCTAAAAATACGAGTTAATTTATGGTATAAATTTTATAATTTTTGAACTTGTATTTTATTTTATAAAAATAAATCATTATAAATTTTAGTTGTCATATTTATCAAATTACATGAATAACCTTGCATGCAAACTCTCTTCTATTTAATCAAAGGGCAAAGAAGACATTCTCAACCCCACTAACTCACATTTTGCTAACCAATTTACCCCTTTACCCTTGCATGCAAATCTACCTAACTATATTGGAGGGTTACTCTTGTAAAATCTCAAACCCACTCACATTATAGTCAAATCAATGCATAAAAACAAGTCCAAGAAGTGATCATCACCTCACTTCACCCCACCACTTCACTCTCTTCTCCCTCCCTCCTCCCTCACCTCTCGGTTTTTCCCCTCCCCTCTCGGCAACCACCAAAACCGAGCCCCATCCCCTTCTTTCTTCAACTCTCACTCAAACAATCATCTTATATCCAAGTAATTTTACTCCCTATATGTTATTCTTATATATATTTCAAAAGTTTAGAGTGAAAAACCTATGTTTTGACCTTGCATGGTGATGTTTTTATTAAACTCAAAGTGAACCTCCTTGATTCTTGTGAATCTAAGGCTTTCACCATGAGATATAGTATCATAGGGTCAAGAATGGCTAGACATAAGAGTGTTACACTTATGAAATGTTGTTCTTACCCTAATCCATTCGGCCATGACTTGATAGGAGCCGAATGGATGGTGTTTTGTTGCCTTGTTATATTTTTGTGTATTTTGTGATGATAACGTGAATTTTATAGTAAAAGCTTGATAAAACCCTTTTGCATGCTAGTTGATCATTTAGTTGTAATCCATGTTAGGCTTGCATGTTGAATTATGATAAAAATTTATTTGGAAATCATGTTGCTTTGGCTTGAAAGATCCGAAAGCATGCATACATGTAAATCACTTTTGATTTTTTTTGGAAGTTTTGATCATTTAGATTCATGTTGTTAGTGAGCCTTAATTTCAGTAGGAATAATGTATTAATATTGATTTATACTTCTTATTGCATGGTAATAATTCGTGGTTATCTATTATAAAAAAAATATATATATCTTGTTGCTTCAAGAGCATAAAGGTTTGTGATTTGTAAAGAGTAGTCTCTTTTGTTTTGCCATAGTTGCACCTTAGGTAAGGATGATCTCACCAAGGTTATTTTGATAAAAAGGGAGTTAGTTCAGTAGAATACCATGTATAAGTCTTTGTTTAAGTTTTGAGTTGTTGTTAGATAGGTTTGTCAAGTCAAAGCCTTGGAAAAATGAGAGTTATAGTTTCTGCAGAAAAATCAGTTTAGTACCCTGAGGTTTAGAGTGAGTTTTGACCATGTCATTGATGTGCACTTTGAGGCCCAAGCTACCAGAAGTTAGTATGGGGAGTATATAATAGGTTTTAGGAGTTGGTTGGAGGTTTGCATGTCATTTGGTTAGGTGCACAAGTAGAATAACAAAATCTGTCCAGCAGGGGACAGTTTTGTTGCAACTTAGAAATAGGGAGATTTGGCCATGTCATGGGTAGGCCCTCATTAGGCCCAATTGGGCCTTAGTTAGAGGGTATGTCAGAGAAGTTTTTCCAACCATAGTTCATAGGATATGAGCTAGAACCATGTGTCACAAGTTAATTCAAGTCAGGCCATTTTCTGCCCAGAAAAATAGGGGAACCTTGGACTTTTAGCTTAGGCCCAAGAAGGCCCAAGCCAGGCCTTTGAGCCACATCAAGCTTGTGAGATGCCCTTAGGTCAGGAGAGTCTTGTGTAAAATTTTGAAGAAAAACTTGTAGTTTAAGAGTGTCTAATGCACTCAAGAAACCTTAGTTACCATTCTGAAATTTGCACCAGTGAGCACTTTCACTTATCACATAGCTTTAGAACACTTAGAAGTGAGTATTAGGTCGACCACCATAGTTGTAACATAGTATAAGGTCAGTAGAGCAAAAGGCACAAGTGAGGGTCAATAGGTTTTGGATAATTTAGGAAAGGCACATTGAGTTAGGAAGCCCAAATTTGAAGACTTTGTTTAGTTAGCGACCAAGTGACTTAAGTGGTGAGTCGAGATCATCCAAGCCTAGTGTGGCATTATGGTGTTATGATGTTATTTGGTATTAATATACGATATGTGATTATGTGGCTACGTGTGTACATTTGAAAATATAATGGTGGATATGAATTAAGTGCGTATAGGCCTAAGTGCCATCCATATTTAATTTCGGGTTGTAAATAGGTTAAGATGGTAAGAATATATTATAATGAGGATTATTATTATTTATGTAGGATCTCGAGACGAGGGAAAACTTGTCATAAAAGTCGAGTGAAGCTCCAGTTGTTGCTCCTACCAGTCAGACCAGACCAGTCTATCTCAAGGCAAGTGATTCAACTTGACCTTCGTATTTACTGTAAACAGTTCATATATACATCGATGCAATTATTTTGAGTCATTTTGATATATTTAAATCAAGCGTATCTTTTGTTTATCATTGAGTTACATAGAGATGCCATGAACCCTCGAGTACGTATTGCAAGTAGTTCAAAAGTCTTTCATGATAGTTTAATGCCATGATAAAATAGAGATTTGTTATAATACCTTATTGATCCTTTTGATTATCATGCTATTGATCCCTGAGAAATCTTGATATTGCACCCTGATGCTTTGATTCAACTCTTGAAATAACCTCGATAGAAACTTTATCTTGATACCTAAAAGCCAATCATTTCTTAAATTCATTCATGATTGTTTGATAACCCTATCCTTACCCTAAAGCTTGATACCCTATTATATCTTGAGCTGATGATCACTTTCTTTATATTTTAACACCTCTATCCTATTGGAACCAGTGATGCTTATCTTCTTGATGTTCTAATACCTATACCTTGTCTACAACCATTGCTTTAAGCCTAGTTTGGCATTACTCTTTCATATTATCCAATAGCCTTGCTCAATTTCCTTGTCAAAGTTCTTGTTTATGGAAACCTCTCAATTACCCTAATATAGTAAAGTCTAGTGGATCATGGCCCTGAGATTTAGTGTCATATTTCCAGTGTTTCAAGTTGATCTATAATCCCTTGATAAAAATGATTACAGTCGAAAGAGATTTTGTCATAAATCGGCATCAGTTTTTAAAATGATTAAAATGTGGATTTTTCAGTCCCAAAGGGGGATAAATGTTTTCTTTGAATGGTGGATCTGGACTGAGACGCGAGTCCTTTCCACACTTATATTAGGCTTAAAAGTTGCCTAGGGATTCCCAATAATGTTTTAGAACCCAGCGAGGTTCGGGATTACTTCGCGGCTGATCACCGGCTGTAATCCGTAGCGTCATAAAATGATTTTGATTAAGAATGATTTTAAAATTATTTTGATGCAAGCAAAATGATGCCAACTCACATAAGTTTTATCTCTCGTTATCATTGACTATGTCTTTCCATTGTCATTCCTAAAGGTATATCTCGATTTATGTTTTGCGTTGTACTGTTAGCACTTGTTGAGCTTTTGGCTCACTTCTTGCTTTACCCTGATATTACAGCTAGCAGCTATGGTTAGATTCAAGCAGACTGCCCGTAAGACCTGTGATGCTGATGCTTATGTTCGAGCTCAGGTAGAATAAGTAATAATAGCTGTGAGGATTCGGTATTTGTAATCAGATGTAATAGCTGGTAGTGATGGGCTGTTCCAAACCCTAAACTGTAAGATCTTGGATTGGTTGTGTATCCTTCATTAAAATGATGTAATAGCTATATTTATTTCGCTATTTAAGTTGGGGGTGTGACAATTTCAGAACTTGTGATAGCCAGACTTTTCTTTATGTACCCTTTGTTTAAATAAATCCAATGTCTTGTTTCCATTGTGCACCCTAAATATCTCATAAACTGTTCTCAATATCATGTCTCCATACCACCATGTTTAAATTCGTAATACCCTACTTCGTTCCATGATAAAACAACACTGATATGAGAATTGTGTAGTAATTGGATTGCATGTGCAAATTGGGTAAAACTTAAAAACTCATAAAAAGAGATTTTATAGAAACTGTTGTTATATATGCCATGCCACCATATGGCTAAATAATTGCTCAATCAGGTTTGTAAGAAATGGCCAACTCACCAGATCACCAAGAAGAAGAAATTTCCACCCAAGACCCATAAGTAAACCTAGAAACCACCATGATGAGCAGACTTGCTCAGCTCTTGCAACAACCTGTGGCCCCTAAAGTTGGAAATTTCAAACATTTTCAATCTCTTCATCCCCGAGAGTTCTTAGGTTTTCCAGACCCGATTAAAGCTCATTCGTGGTTGAGAGAAATGGAAAAAGCTTTTGAGTTAGCAGAAGTTAAGGCCGATAAGAAAGCCCAGTATGCAAGTTATTACATGAAAGATGAAGCAAGTTTCTGGTGGGAGTCTTCGAAGGCGTTGTTGGAAGGCAAGGACTTAACATGGGAGAAGTTCACTGAAATGTTTCTGGAGAAGTATTTGCCGAGCTATATGCAAGATCAGTTGGAAATAAAATTTCTGGACCTTAGACATGAGGATATGTCAGTAGCGAAATATGAAGTGAAATTCTCGGAGTTGTCTAGATTCGTACCTGAGTATATGAATACGGAAGCGAAGAAGGCTAAGAGGTTCCGACAGGGACTTAAGCCGTGGATTATGAGTCAAGTAGCATTGTTAGAGATCAAGAATTATGCTGCCTTGGTTCAAAAGGCAATAATAGTGGAAGGTGAGCATGAAGCTGCAAGAAGAGAAAGTGAAGGAAGAAAGAGGAAATTTGAAACCTCAGAGCGAGAGCAAGGAAGTTCAAAGTTTAGAGGGAAGTTTGGCAAGAATGGTGGAGGTCAGAACCAAAATTTCAGATATTTAAACCCGGTAACGGAGCTCAGAAGAACCGTTTCCAGAAAACAGGACAATAGGGGAAGGATAACAGGCCCTAGATTCAAGAATACAAGAATCGTGGAAAGAGACACCCGGGAAGGTGTAATAAGTTGGTTGTGACATGTTTTAAATGCAACCAGAAGGGACATTATACTTCAGAATGCCCAAGTGGAGCGAGGAAGCCTGATTTGGCTTGTTTCAAGTGTGGTAAAGTAGGCCATATGGCCAGGAATTGCAAGGAGCCTGTTCAGAAGGCTAATGTTCTTAGGATTGCTAGACCACCGTCTCTCCCCGCACCATTAGCTCAACCCAGAGCTAGAACTTTTAACATGACGATGAAAGATGCGGTGCAAGATGTGGACGTGGTAGCAGGTATGCTTGTTATTAACTTAGTAGAAGTAAAAATATTGATGGATTCTGGAGCAACTAGATCTTTTATCTCTGAAAGTATTCTTGATAAGTTAAATTGTGTTGCGTACCCTCTGGAACCTAATTTGATTATAGAGGTAGCAAATCAAGAGAAAGTTATTGTTAATAAGATTTGTCCCGATTGTGATGTGACTATTGAAGGTCCGCACTTTTCTGCTGACTTAATTCCCTTTAAGTTAGGAGAATTTGAGGTTATACTAGGAATTGATTGGTTGTCAAACCATGAAGTGCAAATAGAATGTAAAAGTAAAAATGTGAAGTTAAGAACCAAGGATGGAGAAGAGGTAATATTCAAAGGAAAGAGGCAAGAGAAGAAATTCCTACGGCTATTGAGGCGAGAAGATTAATACGTCAAGGATGCGAAGTTTATTTGGCTCATTTCATGGATATGGAGAAGGAATCTTTAAGGATCGAGGATATTCCGATAGTAAGAGATTTTCCGGATGTGTTTCCTGATGAATTGCCTGGACTACCTCCAGACAGAGAGATCGAATTTACGATTGATTTGGCTCCTGGAACGGAACCAGTGTCGAAAGCTCCCTATCACATGGCGCCAGTCGAGATGAAGGAATTGGCAGCTCAATTGCAAGAATTTTTGGACAAAGGAGTGATCCGACCGAGTGTATCCCCATGGGGCGCACCAGTGTTGTTTATAAAGAAAAATGATGGAAGTATGAGGTTGTGCATTGATTACTGTGAACTGAATAAATTGACGATTAAGAATAAGTACCCTCTACCGCAGATCGATGACTTGTTTGACCAGTTAAAAGGAGCTTCGTGTTTCTCCAAGATTGATTTAAGATCTGGGTATCATTAATTAAGGATTAAAGCAGAAGATATACCGAAGACTGTGTTTCGAACGAGATATGGGCACTATGAGTTTTTGGTAATGGCATTTGGCTTGACGAATGCGCTAGCCGCATTTATGGATCTTATGAAAAGAATATTCAAGCAATATTTGGATAAGTTCGTAATTGTGTTTATCGACGATATACTGATTTACTCCAAGACGGAAGAAGATCATAAGGAGTATTTGAGGATCTCCTTGGAAATTCTGAGGAAAGAGAAGCTATACGCTAAGCTTTGAAAGGGTGAATTTTGGCTAAAGAAAGTACAATTTCTTGGTCATGTAGTTAATAAAGAAGGAATCAAAGTGGACCCAGCCAAGATAGAAGCTGTAATGAATTGAGAAAGACCCAAGACTCCTACGAAAGTCAGAAGTTTTTTGGGATTAGCCCGATATTACAGGAGGTTTGTGCAAGATTTCCCTAAGATTGTCGTTCCGTTAACGAAGTTGACAAGAAAGAACGAGAAATTTGTATGGACGGAAAAGTGTGAGGAAATTTTCAAGAGTTAAAGAAGAGGTTGGTAACCGCCCCAGTGTTAGTGTTACCAGATGAAAAAGGGGAATTTGTGATATTCAGTGATGCTTCATATAAAGGACTTGGATGTGTATTAATGCAACATGGGAAGGTAATAGCATATGCGTCAAGGCAACTCAAGCCGCACGAGCAAAAGTATCCAACGCATGATTTGGAATTGGCAGCAATTGTGTTTGCCCTTAAGATTTGGAGGCATTATTTGTACGGGGAAAAGTGTGATATTTATACGGATCATAAGAGTTTAAAGTATATCTTTACTCAGAAGGAATTGAATATGAGACAAAAAAGGTGGTTGGAATTGATCAAAGATTATGATTGTGCGATAAACTATCAACCTGGAAAGGCAAATGTGGTAGCAGACGCTCTAAGTCACAAGGAAAGGTTGAATATGTTAACGTCATCGGAAGAATTGGTCAAAGAATTTGAAAAGATGGAAATAGAGGTGCAGACTCCAGAATTTGGAGGTGAAGCTATATATGCAATGTCATTTCAACCCGAAATTTTGGAAAAGATTCGATGCTATCAAGAGCAAGTGATGAATCGCGAAAAGGATAAGTTGACGGGAGAAGAAATTAAAGCTCAAAAAGATGGAAAAGGAATATACTGTGTTAACTCACGTATTTGGATACCAATGTTATGAAACTAAAACACGAGATTTTGCAAGAAGCGCATAACTCGAGATTTTCAATTCACCCTGGAAGTACGAAAATGTACCAGGATTTAAAAGAAAGTTATTGGTGGCCAAACATGAAGAAGGAAATTGCAGAATGGATAAGTAAATGTTACACGTGCCAAAGAGTCAAAGTGGAACATCAAAGGCCGAGCAGATTGCTTCAGCCACTGGATATACCTGAATGGAAATGGGAGCATATAGCGATGGATTTCGTGGTAGGATTACCTAAGACCAAGTCTAATCATGATGCGATTTGGGTGGTAATCGATCGGTTGACAAAGTCAGCACATTTTTTGCCAATAAATGAAAAGTTGGTCAAATTGTATTTGGATGAGATTGTGATGCGTCATGGAGTTCCCGTATCTATCGTGTTTGATAGAGATCCAAGGTTTAACTCGAGATTTTGGCGACAATTTCATGATCATTTGGGAACTAAGTTGAAAATGAGTATGGCATATCATCCGCAGACAGACGAACAAAGTGAAAGGACAATTCAGACAATTGAAGATATGTTGCGAACCTGTGCAATAGATTTCAAAGGAAATTAGGACGATCATTTGTCGTTAATTGAGTTTTCCTACAAAAACAGTTATCACGCGAGTATTGGCATGCCGCCTTATGAAGCGTTGTATGGAAGAAAATGTAGGTCCCCTACATATTGGGATGAAGTTGGTGGACGCAAATTAATTGGCCCAGAGCTAGTTCAACAAATGAAGGAAAAGGTAGAAATGGTTTGAAAGAGATTAATTGCAGCTCAAGATCGACAAGCAAAGTACGCAAATCAAGAACAAAAAGATATGCAATTCGAATCGGGAGACAAAGTCTTATTAAAGATATCTCCTTGGAAGGGTTTAACCCGATTCAGAAAGAAAGGAAAGTTGAGTCCTAGGTATATTGGACCATTTTAAGTATTGCGACGAGTTGGGAAAGTGGCATATGAGTTGGCGCTACCCCCGCAAATGCAACATATGCACAATGTATTTCATGTATCTCTTCTAAAGAAGTATAATGCGGATGCGAGTCATGTGATTGAGTTGGAACAAGTGGAAATCCAACCAGATTTGTCTTATGTGGAACAGCTAGTTTGAATTTTGGACCGAAAGGAGAGGACACTCAGGAATAAAGTTGTACCTCTAGTTAGAGTATTGTGGAGAAATCCGCTAGTCGAAGAATCGACTTGGGAATTAGAAAGCGAAATGAAAGAAAAGTATCCCCATATATTTGCTTAGACTAGATTCTGGGGACATAATCCTTTTAAGGAGGGTAGATTGTGATGACTGGGAATTTTTCGACGTAATTAAGTCAATAAAGTATGCTTTATGTGATGTGATTATAATTATGTGACTAAGTGCTGATTAATTATCTTTTTGTATATTAGAATACAAAAGATAAATGATAAAAAGGATAAATGATTAAAAAAATGGCAAATTCTCTGATCAGACTTGAGTTGTTATGTGATCGTATATGTGTGATTTCTTGTCTGTGTGCATGACTATGTGCTCTGTGACATTTTTATGAATTTAAGGGAATTGTTTGATTTAAATAAAGGTTTATTTAGCCTTCACGCATTTTTATAAAACCATCTGAGTAAGATAACTGCATGAGATTTGTTCTGTTATCTTCGTAATAATCCTGTAGACTTTTTTAAAATGATGAATGGATTTATTTGATGGTCTTTGCATTTTAAATTGATTTTTATGTGGAAAAATGTTATTTTTAGCACGAACTTGCGAAAATCATATAAAATCAACCGTCCGCTCAAATATCTATTATGAGTAATGGTTGAAAAGCTAATTTTGAGATCTACATATTAAAATTGTCACTTGCAATAATTTTCGACTTTCCGAGAGAGATATATTTTATAATTGATTTTTATTACATTTGAGTAAAAAGAAAGCATCAATTAGGCATAAAAGGGATTTAGTAGATTACTAAAATGGCCTTGCCTTTGATAGTTTATAAACCATTCCCCCCCCCCCTTTTCTTTTCTTTCCCGTGCACTCTACTCTCCCCTTCTCTTTTCTTTTTCACTCTCTTCCTCTCGGCTACTCTCTCTCTCCCTCTCTCTCTTTCTCGGCTCTCTCCATCTCTCTTCTCTCTCTCTTGCATGCAACACTCAAACCTCACTTAAACTCAAAGATATTGCTCTCTTTAGTCTTTATTTTCGGTATACATCTCAATTTCTATATGCATGTGAGTATTTTTGTAAGTGTTTGGTGATCATCTTTATGGTAGTGTTCAAGGAAATTGATTTCTTGATACAAAACTATAAGAGTGAATTCAAGAGGATTATGTTGTTTAAAACTCAAGAGGAGACCCGTTTCGGGCTCTCTTAAGTTTGACCACCATCGGCTATGATCCAAGGAGAGCCGGTGGAGTTTTTATGATATGTTAATTTGATTTTTAAGCTTTGCATGTTTTGGTTTCTTGAAGGTTTAAAAAAGGGTTTTGTATTTTTAGATACTCAAGTATGTGATTGATAAATGGATTGCATTGATTGTTTTAAAAAGAAATTGGATGTGTGTAAATGATTTATTGCTTAGAAAATCAAAAAAATTAAGGTTTGCATGTTGGGTTATAATTCGGCTTTGTGTTAATTAGAAAGGAAATTGGATTTGATGACTTGATCTTAGTAAAAGCTAAGCCTAATTAGTGAAAAATGTGATTGCATGTTAGTTTTAAAGAAGAACAAGTTATGCATGTCAATGTTTAGTTATTGAGTTGTGAATCATGATTTAGTCGAATGAAAATGAGATTAGAAGAGATTAATTTGATGATTAAGAGAATTCATGTTGATTGAATGAATTGATTAAAGTTGGAGTCACTAGGTGATGCTTGGTTTTGGTGTTTAATGAATTGAATGACTAAGTAAAGGTTTAAAATAAGTTGGGAATGTAATTTAAGACTTTGCATGTCAAAGATTGATCATTGCACGTATGATTATTGAAAAACCCGAATGGGGCTTATGCTTAAAATGATAATTAAGTTGATTTTTGCTAAATATCTTAGTGGCTAGTGAGAACTTGATTGCATGGTAATAATTGGATGGTGTTTGTGTACGAATTTTGATAATTAAAAGAAGCTGTTGATTTTCGATCCTATTGTGATTATGATCTGTAAAGATACAATGGGTTATATGTCGGTTCCCAGCCGAAATCGATATTGTTTATCTAATAATATTTTGGGGTTGTAAGTTATATTTTGTGATTGGTAGTTGTAGTCTTGTCTCATACTTTATCATGTTGATCATGTTAGTAGTTAATCGGGGTTTATGTTTATTTAATTATTAGATTAAAGGTGTGTGAGTCCTCATTTCCTTACCCCGAGATTGAGGGTGTCACAAGTATGCTTCCAGTAAACTCCATTGGTGTTAAAGTTTTAATTGATTCTGGAGCTATGAGGTCATTTATTTTTTAATATTTTGTCGATAAACTACATTCTGAAGTTGAATTGTTAGAACAAGCATTAATGATAGAACTTGCTAATAAGAATCAAGTTCTCGTCGACCGAGTGTGCCCGAGATGTGATATCGAGATAGCGGGACATCATTTTTCTGCCAACTTAATACCTTTTAAGTTAAGAGAATTTGATGTTATCTTAGGAATAGATTGTTTGTCAGAGAATAATGCTCAAATTGATTGTAAGAATAGAAAAGTGAGACTTCAGACATTGGATAGTAAGAAGAAGGTGATATTTCGAGGAAGTAAGCAGAAAAGAAGTTCGTAATGATAGATCAAGTGAAAAAGTTATTGCGTCAGAATTGTGAGGGGTATTTAGCCCATGTGATAGATACCAGTAAAGAAATTCTCGTGCTCGAAGCAATTCATTTATCAATGAGTTCCCAGATGTCTTTCCAGATGATCTTTCAGGATTACCTCCCAACAGAGAAATTGAGTTTGTGATTGATTTAGCACTTGGAGCAGAACAAGTCTTTAAAGATCTACATCGAATGACACCAGTGGAAATAAAGGAGTTGGCAACTCAGTTTCAAGATCTCCTGGGGAAAGGAGTTATAGATCCAGTGTATCCCCGTGGGGTGCACCAGTGTTATTTGTCAAGAAGAAAGATGAAAGTATGCGGCTGTGTATTGATTATCGAGAATTGAACAAGCTGACCATGAAGAATAAGTATCAGTTACTAGGGATTGATGATTTGTTTAATTAAATGAAAAGCGCTATATGGATACCATAAAATCTGGATACCATAAAATGAAGAATAAGCCAGAAGACATTCTGAAGACAGTATTCAGAACCAGATATGGACATTATGAGTTTTTGGTAATGGCACTTGGATTAAAAAATGCACCGGCAGCTTTCATGGATCTAATGAATCGAGTATTCAAGAAGTATTTGGATAAATGCGTGATTGTGTTCATAGACGACATTCTGATCTATTCCAAGATGGAAGAAGAGCATATAGAGCATTTGAGTATAGTTCTGTAGATACTGCAACATGAGAAATTGTACGCAAAGTTTTCCAAGTGTAAATTTTGGTTAAAAAAAGTATGATTTCTTGGGCACGTGAATTGTAATAAAGGAGTAGAAGTGGATCATCAAAGATTGAAGCTATAATAAACTGAGAAAGGCCAAAAACACCAACATAAGTAAGAAGTTTCAAGGGATTGTCAGGTTACTACCAGAAGGTTTGTGCAAGATTTTGTGAAGATAGCTACGCCATTCACAAAGTTCACCATAAAGAACCAGAAATTTGAATAGAATGAGAAGTACGAGAAGATTTTCCAGGAATTAAAGAATATATTAGTATCTTCCCCAGTGCTAGTCTTACTAGATGATCAAGGAAAGTTTGTGATCTACAGTGATGCGTCATACAAAGGATTGTGATGTGTTTTGATGCAGCATGATAAAGGGATATCCTACGCTTCAAGACAACTGAATCCACATGAAGAGAAGTATCCAACTCATGATCTTGAATTGGCGGCTATAGTGTTTGCATTGAAGATATGGAGGCATTATCTTTATGGTGAGAAGTGTGAGATCTACACTGACCACAAAAAGTTTAAAGTATATCTTCACCCAGAAAGAGCTGAACATGAGGCAGAAAAGATGGCTCGAATTAATCAAGGATTATGATTTTACCATCAACTATCATTCAGGGAAAGCAAATGTGGTGGCAGTCGCTCTAAGCAGAAAAGAAATTTTAAATATGATCACTTCATCTGAACCCAGAAAGAGGTCTCATTTCCTCTCTCTCTCTCTTTGTCTTCTTCTCGCCACCGCTTTTATCGTTCATCATACCCTGTTCTGCTTACAAATTCTGTTGCAAGTATCTAAGCATCCATTAGTTAAGGGGGTTGGGGCGCGAAGCGGAAACCGCTGAACCGGGGATCAAAGTTCCGTTAATTGATCAATCTCAAATAGGTAAAAAAACTTAATCAAGAAGGGGTTAGCTGAGCTCGAAAGGGGTAGCTGGTCGTCGGCTAGGAGCTCTGGCCGGCAACGAAACTCAAGCTTCATACTGGTCCACTCGTAACTTACACGTCCAAGTTCCAACTTGATGTTGATAAGAAAAAAGAAAATCCCATAAGAAGAGGACTTTCAACTATTCTAACAGAAAGAGGCAATTCCAATGCTTCATAGATAACCCCTTGTGTCTCATTCTCGTCTAACTCCCTGGGAGATGAAAAGGCCCTTATTAATGTAATGATTAAACAATAAAAGTGTGTTTGCCACGACTACGAGCTGCCAGCGTGCCTTTCTTTGAGTCGCCCACACTGGGGTTGAGAACTAGTTCAAAAGTATAAGGTGGTCCAAAGAACGAGCTACCATGAGTTTTCGAACGACGCTTTTCCCATTTTTGAACATCACTGAGGGAGGAACTGAACTGTCTCACGACATTCTAAACCCAACAAGTCAAGTGCAGCTAACTCAAAAGAGCTGAACATGAGGCAGAGAAGATGGCTTAAATTAATAAAGGATTATGACTGTACTATCAACTATCATCCAGGGAAAGCAAATATGGTGGCAGATACTCTAAGAAGAAAAGAAAGGCTAAATATGATCACTTCATCTTAGGAAGTGATCAAGGAATTTGAGAAGCTTGAAATAGAGGTATGTATTTCAAGTATGTCTACAGATATGTTGTAGACAATATCTTTTCAACCTGAATTGTTGGACAAGATAAGAAGATGTCAGGAAGAAGTAATGATCCATAAACAAGATGAGTTGACATGAGAAGAGAAAGGGAGTCAAAAGGATGATAAAGGAATCTTAAGATTTTCTTCCAGAATATGGATACCCAATATAGCCAAGCTTTAAGATGAAATTCTTCGAGATGCTCACAATTCCAGATATTCAATTCATCCCGGATGTACGAAGATGTACATAGACCTAAGAGAAAACTTTTAGTGGCCAAGTATGAAGAATGAAATTGCTGAATGGGTAAGTAAATGTTACACTTTCCAGCGAGTCAAAGCAGAACATCAAAGGCCCAGTGGACTGTTACGGCCATTGCTAGAATATAAGTGAGAACATATTGCGATGGGTTTTGTAGTGGGATTACCGAGGACCAAAGCCAATCATAATGCTATTTGGGTTATTATTAACAGGCTGACGAAGTCAACATATTTTCTTCCTATCAACGAATGATTGTCATTGGATAAATTGGTTCGGTTATACTTGAAGGAAATAATGGTTCGACATGGAGTTCCAGTATCCATAGTTTCAGACAGAGATCCCTGATTCAATTCAAGATTTTGGAGAAGTTTTCAAGATTGTCTCAGAACGAAGTTGAATATGAGTACCACGTATCATCCGCGGATAGATGGTCAAAGTGAAAGGACAATTCAGACTATTGAAGACATGCTAAGAGTATGTGCTCTAGATTTTGAAGGATGTTTTGACGAACATTTTCCATTAGTTGAATTCTTTTACAACAACAGTTATCATGCTAGTATTGGAATGCCACCTTACGAAGTCTTGTATGGCGGAAGATGCAGATCTCCAATATATTGGGATTAAGTTAGTGAGAGAAAAAATTTGGGTCCAGAATTGATCTAGCAGACAAAAGAGAAAGTGGAACTTAATCGGGAAAGGATAGTGGCAGCTCAAGATCATCAACGCAAGTATGCAAATCCTTCTAGAAAGGATGTGGAATTTGAAGTTGGTGAAGCAGTGTTATTGAAGATTTCACCTTGAAAGTTTTATCCAGATTCGGGAAGAAAGAAAAGCTAAGTCCGCGTTATGTTGGCCCTTTTGAGATTTTGAGGCATGTGGAAAAGGTCGCTTACGAGCTAGCCTTACCACCACACATGTAGCATATCCACAACGTGTTACATGTGTCAATGTTGAAGCGTTATTTTTCTAATTCGAATCATATGATAGAATACGAGCCAATCGAGGTTCAGCCAGAATTTATCTTTTGTAAAGCGACCGGTGCAGATTTTAGATAAGAAAGAAGGAGTGCTTAGGAATAAGTCTTGTGGAGGAATCTCAAGGTTGAAGAATCGACCTGGGAGTTGGAAAGAGAAATACGAACCAAGTATCCTCACTTATTTTCCTAGACTGATTCTGAGGACAGAATCGTGTTAAGGGGGGAAGGATGTAATAACCGGGAAAATTATGTGAATATTTTATGTTAAATAAATAAATATTATGTGTTTATAAAATTTAAAATGTTCATTTGGCATATGACATGCAATAGTTGCTATTTGTGTTCCCGAGTGGACCAGAAAATTTTTTGATTGACTGTTCTGTGTTTAAAATACATTTATATGAATCAACCTGCAATTTGGACGTGTGTTTATTAGCGTATTTATCAAGGTACTCATTTTATCACGTTTTATGTGCATTTGAATGTATCTTATATATTTTCGGGGTTTTTTGTTAATTTATGAGTCATTTTGATTTCTCAAAAATCAATGGACCGGGACCCCATCAAAACGTCAAAGCCCACAAAATTCATGTTTCTATTTTTACATAATTATACATATTTCAAATACCCATTATTTTTGCATTTTTGAATTATTCATAATTTTTGGGGAATTTTGACATAAATTTTATATTTATTTGCTTTTAAAATTATTCCCAAAAATTATTATTTTTGAGCCTAATTATTTTAATTACAGGATAAAAACACCCTAAATTGATTTTGGGGTATTTAAGTTCTTAAAAATATAAATAGCTGCAAAAAATATTTTATTCATTTTTTATGAAAAAATTCTGAAAATAAGAAAATTGAAGAATAGGAGTTTGGGGGTGAGATTTTGTCCTTGATCCTTATCCAGTGATTTCAGAACCTATATTGATCTGTTTTTGACACTCTAATATCCAAATTAAAGCTCTCATCGAGATCTTCGTGTTGATATACAATTTCATTACCGGATGGTAATTGAATCTTAAATTCAATTTTGCTAGAAATCTCAATAATTGGGGGGTTTTGATTTGTGCTGATTTTTGGATGATTTCGATGTTAGTATTAGCTTTAACAGGTTTATATCAATCGAATTACACAGTTTTTATTGAGGTTTAAGTCCAATTTAGGGTAAGTCAAGTTAATTTTATAAAGTTTCATTTTGTTCTTCAACTTCTGAGTTTATGATTGACTGTTTCTAAGTTTAGATGTTCGTATTGGATTGCATTCGTCTCAAGCATCAGTTTGATAAGTGATTTGTAGAGATTTGGTTTTGTTTTTGTAAAAATCGTAAATTGTCATGTTTTTAAAATCAATTTTATGTTCTTATCAGTGACCGTTAGGAGATATTGATATAGGGAATGGATTATACATACTGTAAGCTTCGTTTTCGTATGTACTACTTTGAATTTGGTTCCGTTTTCTGAAAATCCGAGTTTTTCGATGGAATTGGGTTTAAGTTCGCCGAGTTTTTGAAGATATCATCAAATTGACAATTCCGGTATCAATTATTGTTGTTGATTCTTCGGTAAGACTTTTGGGATGTTGCTCGTCTGGTTTGGACTGAGAATTGGGAATAACCCAGCCATTTTCGGCCAGAACAGGGCTCACCGGATTGAGTAGAACCCCGCGGGAAACTGGGTTATTTCCAGAATCCGGTCGGTGTTCATACCCGACCCGGACCTGTTTTTTCCAACTCTGTTAGGGGACCCGAGTTCGATCCATCCATACCCAAACCCCCTTTCCCAAAACTGTTTGTAGGATTTATATTTAAAAATAATTTCAAAATTCTATATTTAATTCAAAAATTCATTTTAAATTCCAAAATCCTATTTTAAATTCCAAAATTAATTTAGTTAATTAATTTAATAATTAACTGAATTATTTTAATTCTAAAAATTATTTTATTTATTATTTTTGAAAATCCAAATTTGATTTAATTATTTATAATTTATTTTAGTTAATTATTTATGATTTAATTAATTGATTAATTTATTTAATCAATTAATTTTATTTATATATGGTTAAATAAAGTATAATTATTTTTAATTAAGCCAAATAATTCCTAAAAATTACCTTTAAGCTTTTAACATTTATATTTAGGTATTTAAAAATCAATTAATATAATTATTAATTTATTTAATTCTATTTAATTCATATTTTATTCGTAATAAATGAACTGTTTGTCTGTTTAATACGAAACGAACGCGTATAGGCTTAGAAAACCATTCAACTTCCAATAATTTAGAATAATACAAAACATTCAGCTTCTAATTTCTTTTGTATTGGAAGGTTATTTGATTTGTGAGTTATTCTTTGTTGGTATTTAATCGATAAACACTGTTATTGACCCGATTTCAATTATGAATGTACTGAGACCTATCTTTTGATGACTTGACTTATGTGTTATATTATATATGTGATTATGCGTTATATGAATAACATGGTTACTTGTTATCTGATAAGCATGCTATCTGTTTACAGTTTTATAATGTCATAATTAGTTATAAACGATTGGATAGATGTCGAGACGTATAGTTATGTCGATTGAGTTTGGTTCTGTCAATTAAGATAGTCCTTTTGTTTATAGAATCGAGTAGCAAGGAGTGCAGTCAAGTGGTAGACGGAGTTGATAGACAGCAGTTCTAAGACAAGGTTATAGCGAGTGTTATCGAACATACCAGGCAAGTATCTATATCTTGACGTATCATTCAAGTGATATTAATTTTGAATCTTATTATGCAAGTGTTTTGTGTTATTTTAAATTTAGAATAGTTTATCATTCTACTATAAAATTATTAATTATATAATGCATGTAATTCTCGAACCTCCTTATGTTATATTATAAGTACTGTTTCCCTATTCTAAGTTCAGAATAGGTTAGTGTTTTACATTTCGCTGCAAATTACTCTATACAGTGGAACTTTGAGATGAGATTAGCGAATAACTAATTGTTGTAGTTATTTCGCCATCCGTTGTGGAGATAACTCCCGACCATGTGAAATGGGGAGTTATATTGTTATGTATGTCGTTTGATTCGACTCCTTTGATTAAAAATGTTTTATGGATTGGATGAATGCGTAAGTGACCAGGGCGGACGGTCTTGCAGATGGCTATTTATTATATGAAATATTATGATACAACTTATGCCATATGCAGATATATTGCCTTTAATTTGAGTACTCATGTTTCTACGAATCATGATCCAGTGCTATCATACGGGTTGATCAAGATGTGATAGTACGTTTGTCGGTGAAAGATTCGAATCTAAAAATCATCGTTTATTGTTTATAGCTTGTTTAGCTTTTATTGTTGATTAAACATCTCTGGTTATATCTACTTATTCAGTTATTATCAAAATGTGGTTTATCATTTCAATTAGCGTACTTTTGATAGTGCTTGCTGAACATTTCTTCCGCCCATACTTGTTTATTATTCTAATCTTTCAGCTAAGTCAAAACAGGCCTGAGTTCCAAGTTTCACCAGAAGTTGTGTACTTGTAAATAGTGTGGTGTGTTTTCCATGTAGACTATTTGGGATGCTTGACTAGTGTAGACTTTGTAATAAAATTTGAATAATTTGCAAAACTAAAAAGACTTATGGGTTGTAATAATATTTGATTTGTATTAGTGTGTCTTTCATGCAAGGGGTCATATTTATTATTTTATTCCGCTGTGTTTATTATATTATGGTTTATCGGTTAGTGACTCCCAAATCTAGAACCCGGATTTGGAGGGCGCCACAGAACCCATCCCCTTTTTAACATAATTTTTTTATCTTTTTGTTTATTTTGTATCCTTTTTTCTAATATTTGTATTTCATTATTATTCTCATTATTACTATTTATATTATACTTAATAAATATGTAATTATTATTATTATTATTATTACCAAAATTATTATAATTATCATATGTGCATATTATTAATATCTTCTTTTTATTTTATTATTATTATTACTCTTACTTGTGTACATATTATTATTACTACCACTGTTACTATGTAACTTAAAATGTTTTTATAATTACTTTTTTCTTATTTCTTTAAAATATTTTTTTTTTACTTTTATCCTATTTATTTATGTATAATATTTAATACTCTACCTATATTTTAAATATAGCTTATATTAATCTCTATATCATATATGCATTTTGTAATATATGTGTAAATTTATATTTTATTAGAGTACCAAAAAAATGAAAACAAATTCTGATATAATATTTATATTATATTATGTATTCTATTGTATATATTAATAATGGGATGTCATGGGGGTGTGGTTCTCCGGTTTCTAATGGCCCGTAGTTCCAGACTATTTTTTTACTTCTTTCGAGCTTCATCATAACAAAATTTTTATTCCTATTTGTTGGGTTCTCTTGATACAGCTTGATCTCAAGGAAGTTTTCTCTTTTTTTAGTGTAGAATTTTATTTTGTTCTTTTTGTATTTTGTTAGTTAGTTAGTTGATTGAGGACAAAGAATCACTTAAGTGTGGGGATGGTTCTTAATGATAAAAAATTAAAAAATATATATTATAAAATACGAAAAAAATGAAAAATTAAAACATACAAAAAAAATTAGAAAATTAAAAAATGATTGCCTAGTCTCATAGTGTTTTAATTATGATAAATACACATTTTGTGAGCTTCTTTTTCATGATTAGTTGATATATCATATCTTTAGAAAATCATTTATTGCATGATGATTCGTGGTATGTGCTTGCAAAAATATAAACCTTGAGATGCATTTTTGTCACATATTGTATATCTTTAGAATATCATTTAGTAAGTACTGAAGCATGCATTCACCTTGTAAGATATTGAGGCTAATTTGTGATGGGTACGTTATATACCAATCTATATTGTTGTGTGTTGTTTATCATGGAGTATGTTGCTCTAGGACTTGTTTTAAACCTTGTTGTGACTACATGATATTTGTATGCATGAAAATGATAAAGGCACCGGGATGAACCTTATTTACCTAAAGAGTACCCATAAATTATATCCCTGGTGAACCCTTTTGAGCTTTTTATCCGTTCTTTTGATATATCATGTATCCAAATGCTTGAACCTACTTGTTCTGTCTTTTCTTGATTTACTAGTAGTGCATTTTGATTCATTTGAGGATTGGTGATACATAGTGCCGGGATTTCTTTGTTGAAGTATGAATAATTTGGTGGGTATTTAACTTGAAAAAAAAAAGGAAAAGAAAAGAAAAGGCATGAATTTTGGTCTCTTGACAAGATTGAATATTACAGGTTTTCTTATCTGATTTTCTTATGTGTACTTATTAGTTCAATTATGCTTCTTTTTTTCTTAGTTGTTTTATTTGTAGGATTATTAGAGAGTAGTCATTTCTAGGGCATTAAGGGAAGCCATGTTTGAACTATAATCTTGGCATGATCTTCACAGTAGTTTATTTTTTGTGGTAAATTTTAATTGAATATGTTTTATTATTAATTTTTGTAATCAACCGATATCATGAATTAATTGAATGTCATAGAAGTAATAGATCAGGTGATTTAACTCACTAGTGGCATACATACGATTAGCAGAATTGAATTTGAGAGCGAGACCATCATTAGATTTCTGAGAGCGTTAATGCTCGGAGAGAGATTAACATTGCTTTAGTTGCCTGATTAATTGAATAAGCAAAAGTTGTTAATGTGTAAGCATATTTCGAGAGTGTTAATTCTCGAGAGAGATTGACAAATTCTAGTTTTGTGATAACTTTAGTGGTTTTAGCTTAGAAGCCTATTATTCTGTGAGCATGGTGGTCCTAATCACCCTAGGTTTTTAGTTCTTTGTTTAGAATCTATTAGTTTAGTTTAAATTTAGTTTTAGTTCTTAGCTAGTAATATATTATTCACACAATCATTTTGCTCTTGAAACAATCTATAGAAATTGAGTCAAAATTGATAGAACATGTCTCCTTTTGGATTCGACCCGTACTTGCTAGTATCTGCTAACAATAGACAATGTGTGCTTACGGTAGATATAAAATAATACATCAGTACATGGTATGCTTTCCACAAGTGGTGTTGTTTTTAGACAAGTTGTTAGGAGTTATGCAATAAAGCATCAGAGATGTATAAAATTTAAAAGGAATTTGTCAGATAAAATCAAGTGCGTGTGTATTGAGGGATGCAGTTGAAAATGCTATGGAATAAAGATTCAAAGATCAGATTCATTTCAAATCAGAACATTGAACAACCACCATACTTGTAATCCAACCTGGGAGTAGAAGTAAGTAAATTCCACCTGGATTGCCAAGCTTTCTGAGAATGATATCCGGATGAATCCTTACTTGCCATCATCTACATTCTAATCAAATATGATTAATGACTTGAAATGTATGATTTCAATGTCCATGGTGTACATAGCAATGAAAAAAGCAAAGCAAAGTATAAATGCGAAGCATGAAGCTCAGTATGCTAAGCTTTACACTTTTGTAAATGAAATTAGAAAAAAAATGCCAACATCTATATTTAAATTGATGTCCTAAGTAGCTGAATGAGGAGTAGATGGAAGGAGGTTTGAAAGGTTATATGTGTGCCTTGGTCCAGTGAATGAAGGTTTTCTTGATGAATGTAGGCCATTGATTGGGTTAGGCGGGTGCCATCTAACAGGCCCTTTTGGGAGGGATTTTATTAACTGCTATGGGTATTGATCCCACTAATGGGATGTACCCACTAGCATGGGCTCAGATAGAAGTAGAGAACAACGATAGTTGGGACTGGTTCCTTGGCTTGTTGAAAGATGACTTGAGGATGGACAACACCGGCTCTTACACTTTCATTTATGACCGACAAAAATGACTAGTGAATGTATTGGAGAAGAAAGTACCTCATCTCGAGCATCGATTCTGTGTGATGCATCTGTACAAGAATATGCATATGGAGCATAAAAAAATGGTGTAAGGAGACTATTATGGTGTGCTTCAAAGTGTACTACAGACTACTACTTTAACAAATACATGAATGTCATGAAAAATATATACAACACTCCCTTGTATGACTTAACTTGCAACTAGTTACAATTGTTGGATTAGAATGTCCTGTGGAAGGGTTAATCAAATTGCCGACCACCATAGGTACGGAGCCAAGGCAAGCAACGCAGATGCTGGATTTCGTGGTGGTAAAGGCTAGTTCAACTTATAATGCTATCATGGGGAGAACAGGGATACATGCCTTCAAGGCAGTCCCCTCTTCCTACCATTCAGTCATGAAGTTTCCCACCCGAAACGGGATTGGAGAAGAGAGAGGAGATCAAAAAATGGCTAGAAGTTGTTATGTGGCCTCTTTGAGGACAGATGGAGTCGGGGGGCAGGTTCTTCCTATTGAAGATATGGATGTTCGAGAAAATGACGAGAATAGAGGAAGGCCAGCAGAAGAATTGGTTTCGGTTCCTTTAGACCCCGAGAATCCTGAAAGGATGACTTTCATTGGAGCCACATTGGAAGAGCCCCTTAGAGGGAAGTTGGTAAAATTTTTGCAAGAAAATAGTGATGTGTTTGCTTGGTCAGCAGCTGATATGCCAGGCATAGACTCGGGGCTGATTACTCATAAGTTGAACGTGGATCCAAGCCGGAAGACAGTGAAACAAAAGAAAAGAAATTTTGCCCCGGAAAGACAAGAGGCTATAAAACAGGAAGTAGAAAAGCTCTTAGAGGCTGGTTTCATTGAGGAGATTCAATTTCCGGAGTGGTTAGCAAACCCTGTAATGGTGAAGAAGGCTAATGGAAAGTGGAGGATGTGTATAGACTTCACTGATCTAAATGATGCATGCCCCAAAGACTGTTTTCCGTTACCGAGGATTGATACTTTGATTGATGCCACTGCTGGACATGAGATGCTGAGTTTCATGGATGGATTTAGCGGATACAACCAGATCAAAATGCATAAGGATGACATTCCAAAGGTATCATTCATCACTGACTTTGGTGTTTATTGTTATCTTGTTATGGCGTTTGGTCTCAAGAATGCAGGAGCCACCTATCAAAGGTTGGTAAACAAAATTTTTAAGGATCTTATCGGTAAGACTATGGAAGTCTATGTTGATGACATGTTAGTCTAGAGTCTAGTAAAGACTGATCACATAACCCATTTGAGGAAAGCTTTTGAGGTCCTGAGGTACCACAAGATGATGTTGAATCCTACGAAGTGTGCTTTCGGAGTAGGATCTGGAAAATTCTTGGGATTGATGGTCTCAAAAAGGGGAATTGAGGCTAACCCCGATAAAATAAAGGCGATCCTGGACATGGAACCACCAAAAACTATCAAGGATGTTCAGAAGCTCACAGGAAGGGTTGCTGCGCTAGGACGATTCATCTCCAAGTCAGGAGATAAGTGCTTATCATTCTTCAAGTCACTAAAGAACATCAAAGACTTTGTATGGAGTGAGGAAAATCAGAAGGCATTTGAAGAGTTAAAGAAGTATATGGGCCAGGCCCCGTTGTTGGCCAAGCCAGTTCTGAGTGAAGTTTTATTCTTGTACTTGGCTATTTCAGAGAGCGCCTTGAGCGCGGTGTTGGTTAAGGAGGAACTGAAAGTCCAGAAACCCGTATACTATGTCAGCAAAATTTTGCATGGTGCTGAATTGAATTATTCAACTATTGAGAAGTTTGCTCTAGCCTTGGTAATGGCTTCGAGAAAACTGCGTCCATACTTTCAGGCTCATCAGATTGAAGTGCTGACAAATCAGCCACTGAGAAATATCATTCACAGTCCCAAGACAAGTGGGAGATTGATTAAGTGGGCAATAGAGCTGGGAGAGTTCGATCTCAAGTATAAGCCACGTACGGCAATAAAAGCCCAGGCACTAGCTGACTTCGTGGTGGAATGTACTATACCCAACCAAGAAGTCGGGGGGCAGGAAGATGCCATACCTCAAGACAAGGAAGTCGATAATGGGGGCAAAGAGAAGGATGAGAAAGAATATTGGGTTCTCTATTTTGATGGAGCATCAAAAACAAACTCCAGTGGAGCAGGGTTGGTTTTGCAAAGCCCTGATGGGTTCTTGATTGAGTATGCTATGAAGCTAGACTTTCCAACCACAAATAATGAGGCAGAATATGAAGCCCTGATAGCTGGCCTTGGTCTAGCTGGGACACTTAGAGTCAAAAACTTAAAGGTCCGTGGAGACTCAAAGCTGATCATATCCCAGGTAAAGGGAGAATTTGAGGCAAGGGATGATACGATGGCTAAGTATGTACGCCTAGTAAGGGCTGTGATGACCCAATTTAATGAATGCCATGTTGAACACATTCCAAGGGAAGAAAATGTGAAGGCAGATGCGTTATCAAAGTTTGCTTCGTCTGAGATTAAAGAAAGTTCAGGAAGTGTGTACTTCCGTGTTTTGAAGACACGAAGCATAGATGTTAAGCTAGTGACTCCCATAGGCTTGGGGACATCATGGATTGATCCCATCAAGGCTCACATTCAGACCGGTTGGTTGCCAAGCGATGCAACTGAAGCACGGAAGTTAACTATTCGAGCACTAAGGTACTCTTTGATAGATGGGATTCTGTATAAAAGATCTTTCGTGGTTCCTTACTTGAGGTGTCTCAGGCCCGATGAGGCACGCTTGGCTCTTGAAGTAGTGCATGAAGGTATTTGTGGACAACACTTGGGGGGCAGGGCCTTGGCTCATAAGATAACCCGTTTAGGCTTCTATTGGCCAGAAATGATGGCTGATGCCAAAGAATATGTGAAGAAGTGTGATCGCTGTCAGAAGCATGCACCAGTTATTAGATAACCCCCCGAGATGCTGACCTCTACCAACTCGCCTATTCCCTTTGCTATGTGGGGGATGGATATTCTAGGGCCTTTCCCTATGGCCACGACACAAAGGAAGTTTCTAATTGTAGCCATTGATTATTTCACCAAGTGGATTGAAGCCAAACCCTTGGCCAAAATCACAACTAAGCAGGTTGCACAATTCCTGTGGGAAAACATTATGTGCCGAATGGAATTCCCCGTATCCTCGTCACTGATAATGGAACACAATTCAACAACGAGGAATTCAAGAAGTATTGTGAAGAAAATGAAATTGAGTTACGGTTCACCTCCGTGGCTCACCCACAAGCTAATGGGCAAGCAGAAGTAGCAAATCGAATAATCCTGGATGGATTAAAGAAAAGGATTGAGAAGTCAAGAAATAATTGGGTGGATGAGATACTTCCCATATTATGGGCCTATAGGACTACCAGTAGAGTCACGACAGGAGCAACTCCCTTCATGTTGGCATATGGGGCAGAAGCAGTAGTTCCAGTAGAGATATCACATTCCTCTCCAAGGATTCAGGCTTTCAATGCAGAAGAAAATGAGGAAGGGCAGAAGTTAGCCCTGGATCTGATCGATGAAGTGCGAGATACGGCACATGCAAAGATAGTAGAATATCAGAAAAAGGCTTCATTCTACTACAACCTAAGGGTTAAAGAAAGGTTTTTTAAACAAGGCGATCTAGTCTTGAGGAAGATAGAAGCATCTGGTGTAGGACAAAAAGGGAAGCTTGCCCCGAATTGGGAAGGGCCGTACAGAGTCAAGAGTGTTCAAGGTAGAGGAACCTACAAGCTAGAGACTATGGATGGTTTTGAAGTCCCAAGAACTTGGCATGCACAAAACCTGAAGGTTTACTATGTGTAGGGCAGCCGGATATGATTCTCACTCGTCAGGATGGCGAGTAGGTTGAAAAACACCTTGAAGCTTTGCTTGCTTAGGATTTATATATTTTAGTTTTATTACTTGTGTAAGGGACGAATCCCAGACAATTTTATGAAATTCATGAGTTCTTCAAAGTATGTTTGTGGCCTAACAAATAAAAACCAAATGCATGGATGCAAGCATGAAAGGTGATAAATAAAATAGATCTAATAGATATTACAAAAGTTCGATAAATAAAGTCTCGAAAATAGGATAAAACAAGCCACGCAGGGCTGAAAAAGCTCTAAGGAGCTGAAGTACCCTCGGCATCCATATCATCGTCCTCTCCGCTCTCGCTGGATGTCTCTGTCGTCTCGGAGGAGGAGGAAGAGCTATCATCATCAGCAGGTCTGGAAGAAGACTCGGGAGGAGGAAGGAGTGGATCCTGAGGAACATGACCCGAGACAACTACTCGGGTACAAAACCTCTGCAGCAAAGCCTCGTCATCAGGGCAGACATAGTCCGCCGGGTTAATATCAGGACAAGCCTCGTTCACAGTCCCAAGGGCCGTGTCCCAACCAGTCCTAAAAAACACGGGAAAGACTGAATCATCCCTAATCCTCATGGATTGGGCAAACTCCTCCGAGTCCAGATAGTTGTCTATAGCTTTATCCTTCTCCGCCCGAAGTACCACCAGCTCGGCGTTAGACTCTCCGAGTTCTTCCTCCTTGCGCTTGAGCTTCTTCTCCAGGGTAGCATACTTCTTCTGTTGCCTCCTGAGGGCATTATCGGCCTTATCAGAAGCCTGCTTCCATGACTCGGCTTGCCTCACAGTGCCTTGAAAGTAGGCGTTAGACTGAAACAAAGCAATTAACAAAGTATAAGGCAAGAAAATGCTACAAGAACGAAAGATAAGTTCAAAAAAGAGAAGGCATACCGAAGCCAGAGACTGAGCTCCCATGAGCTTAATCCTCTCAAGATCAGGGGTGGCCACCACATCAGTAAAGTCCTTGGGTGTCACGCTATGGTAGGACCAATCCCATGCATGCTTCGTGGATCCAACCACGGTGTCCCCTCGGCGAAATCCCCAGAGAGGCTGGAAGGCGCCTGTAGCAGCAGCAGCAGGAACAGCAGCAGTGATGGGAGCGTTGTGGCCCTCAGCTACTTCAGTTGAAGCCTCCCCCATAGGCTCCTTGTGTGTTCTCAAGAAACTAGGCTCCGTGGCCTTCCCTCGGGTATCTAGGCCTGCAAGACGGGCTTTTTTCATCCTAGCAGTCTCTTCAACGAGAGGTACGTTGTCCTCGTTGATCTCCTTAGCAGCTGCAAAACAAATCAAAAGACAAAATAAGTGATGTTAATAATGCATGAAACGAAATAAAGATGATAAGGGAAGAAAAATACCCTGTTGAGAAACAGAGGATAGTCCCACGTGAATGAGGGAGAACTCCTCTAAAAGAGTCCAGCTGGTGGTAGTGCCATCGTCCTGAGTAAGACCATTATAGATAATAGTTTCCTCAGGAGTTAAGTGAATGGATTTGAGGCTAGTATCACTGACCTTCCCGAAGGAAGATCGGAAAAGTGTGCCCCAGTCACCATTCTCCCAACGTAACCCAACGAAACTATTCCTCCAATTTTGATTGTTATCAGGAATAGAGGCGTTGTTAAAGATATGTTTACTTTTGGGCCTTTGCTTGACATAGACCCAGCCACAGATACTGGAAGAGCTATTGTAACACTGAAAGACCTTCCTAAAAACAGCTACAGAAAGAGGAAAGCCCTCCCTAAGGCAGCAAACCATAAAACATAAAATGTTCCTCCAGGCGTTTGGAGGAAGCTAACACGGGTTGATTTGTAAATCAGCTAAAAGATGAGGAATAAAAGGGTGGAAAGGAAACCTAAGCCCAGCATTAAGGGCATCTGTATAAATGAAGAGAGTGTCGGGTCTCCAGTGGCAAGTACGGTCACCACCAGAGACTGGAACTAATCTAAGAGGAGGAAGGACGTTATAACGGGTATTTAGTTTATCGAAATCTATGTTGTGCCAAGTATTACAATGATTAAAGGAATCGAGATGTGCAGTGGAGGGATATTCATCCCCCCTAATGTTAATCATATCGATTAAAGACATATATGAAGAACGGATCACGATATCCTTACCTCGTTTTGAAGCCGAGGCTATCTTTGCCGCCCTCTCGGAACTCTTGTCAGCCATTTTTGAGCTGGAAAAAGCCTGAAGCTGGAAAACTAAGGGAAGGGATTTGAGAAAGGAAATGCTAAAAGCTAAGGGAAGAAAGGAAGGGGAGAAAGTTTGAGATGAAATGAAGGGTGAAGAGTGAAGAGTGTGAAGTGAATGCACACTCCCCCCACCTATATATAGGAAGAAAAAGTGGATAATGGGCCTTAAAAAGCCCATTTGGGCCCAAAAGTTGGAAGGTTCTGGAATTATCCAGGGAATTCCTGGAAAATTCAAGAGAATTCTAGCAAAAATCAGAAGAAAACTTGAGTTTTTTTTGAAGAATCTGGAAGAATCCAGAAAAATCCAGAAGAATTTGGAGCTTGGGCTTAAAACAAAACACAGTTGAACAAAATACAAGCCTAGAAAAAGGCCCAGCTAAGTGAAGATGGCCCAAGTAAAAGCCCAGGTAAAAAGAGGGGCATGAATGAGGCCCAAAAGAAAAAGGGGTAGCCCAGTTGAAAGTACTAGGCCCAAAGATTAGCCCAATAAGAACCAAGCCCAGGAAAGGGCCTAAATAATTGATGTGGGAGGCCCAGAGATCAGCCCAGGTTTAAGGGCCCAAATCTATGTGTATATTCCTGACCTGTTCGACCAGAAAACACAAAGAAGTCCTGTTCGAATGGCTTGAGCTCGAAATCATGTCGATCAGGGTAAATAAAGGCCTTAATTCGACCAGGACCAAGATCAATTCGACCAGAAAATACAAAGAAATCCTGATCGAAGCTCCTGAGGTCAAAATCCTGTCGATCAAGGTTGAAAAAGAGGCTTAATTCGACCAGAATTGAGACCCATTCGACCAGGAAACACGAAGGAATCCTGATCGAAATCATTGAGGTTGAAATTCTGTCGACCTGGGCAACAAAAGAAGCTTAATTCGGTCAAAAAGCAAGAGTCCTGACCGAAAGGGGAGAAAATTCCTAGTCGACCAAAAAAAAAAAAAAGGAAAAAGGGGGAGAAAATTCTGGCCGAAATTCGACCAGGAATTGAGGTCGAAGACATCCTGCTCGAAACCCTGTCGACCAGGGCAATATGAAGGTTAATTCGACCAGGATCCTGGTCGAATGGATTCCTGGTCGAAATCTGTATAAAAAAAAAGGAAGAAAAAAGAAGAAAAAGGGAAGGAAAAATTCTTGGAAAATTACAGAAAATAAGGAAATTACTTAAATAATTTCTGAAAAATACTAATATTTTCAGGAATAAGGAATAAATCCTGGAAAAATAAGGAAATTCCTTAAATAATTTCTGAAAAATACTAATATTTTCAGGAATAAGGAATAAATCCAGGAAAAATAAGGAAATTCCTTAAATAATTTCTGAAAAATACTAATATTTTCAGGAATAAGGAATAAATCCAGGAAAAATAAGGATAAATCCCAGAAATTAGGGAAAAATCCAGAAAAATAAGGATAAATCCCAGAAATTAGGGAAAAATCTAGAAAAATAAGGATAAATTCCAGAAGTTAAGGGAAAAATCCAGAAAAATAAGGATAAATCCCAGAAATTAGGGAAAATCCAGAAAAATAAGGATAAATCCCAGAAGTTAAGGGAAAAATCCAGAAAATTAAGGAAAAATTCCAGAAAATTAGGGAAAACCCAGAAATTAAGGGAAAAATTCCTGGAAATTAAGATAATTGTAAATGTGTAGGTCGCTCCATATTTTACGGAAAAACGAAACCCTGTAAGGAACGAATAGATTTAACTTCTGCGAAACCTAATCAATGTTTCCCAAAAGTTGGGGGGCAAATGATAGGGATAAATAAATTATGATAGTATAATTTATTTACTGCAAGGTGTGGGCTGCTAGGCCCAATAAAAAGATATATGATACTCAGACCAGAAAGGTTAAGCCTGATGGACCAGATCAGGCCCGATGAAATAAAGAAGGCCCAAAAGCCCTGATTATTAATTAATTTCGTAATAAGGGAAAAATCAGCTATTGAGAAGAGTTCCGATAAGGATATAAATCCTTATAGATTAGCCTCAAGGGGACCTAAAAGGATAAGGAATCAGTTTCCTACTATCTAGGACTCCAAAGTCCATTCTAATTATGAGACTTACCCACCAAGTCTCCTATACCAAGTCCAATTCAAGGACTCCCAACATCTATATAAGGGGTCTCACCCCCACCAATCAGAACTACGTTTTTTGACTTGATCCTTGGCAATCAGCAAGGTACGTAGGCATCTTGTTAAGGCAGATTGAGTCACGAAACACAATAGCAGTCAAATCGAGCCTCGAAGCTCACGTTCCTTAGTACTAAATACAGCAATTATATATATTAGTTTTTAATCCATAACACCCGCAAGGGTTGACTCAGTTGGTTAAAGAGAGGAAAATTGTTCTCTTGGTCACAGGTTCGAATCCCACGGGAGGAGAATTTATGATTATACCTCCTGAGTCAGAGCCTGTCGCTTAAATGCGGTTTACCTTGGTTCACGTGGTTTGCAGGCTATTGCGTGAGCCCGTAGGGTTTACCCAGTGCGCACACAAAGGGTAGCGGCTGCGGGTTACCTACGATAAAAAATAAAAAATAAAATAAAATAAAATTAATACGTTGAGATTTTCGGCGTAATTTATAGATATCGTTCTCCTCAAGAAACACAACATAGTCATAAACAATCGACTCAAACAACCACAGCTACAATTTCTTCTTCATTTACACTGCCCCTCACAAACCCCCAAATCTTGAAATTCAATCAAAATGGGTTGGATGACTCGATTTCTCGGAGCAGTAACATTTCTAGCAATTGGGGTTTTATTTTCACCCGAAACATTTGAATCAAAGTCATCAAAGATCACAACTTTCGTTAAACTAACTCATCTTCTTTGCTTTTCTACTGCTTGGGGTGCTGCTCTTTGGGTCACTTTTATTGGTGGTATCATCATGTTCAAGTATTTTACTCACACCCTTTTTATAATATCCTGTTTTGATTTTGTAATTGAATTGGCTGATTTTCTTGATTTTATTAAGCCCCTTTTTGTAGTTTGTTATGATTTTGTAACTGAAGGGGCTAATTTTATTTATTTTGTTGACCCTTTTTTTAGTTTGTTAAGATTTGTAATTGGGTTTGTTAGTTTTCTTGATTTTGTAGAACCCCTTTTTTAGTTTGTCTTGTTGTCGTTAAGCAATATGTCCGTTTAAAACCTTAAGGGGGTTAAAGAAAAGCCTTTCGAACGATTGATCAGTGTTCTTGTATTTGAATTGTTAAGTATGCGGTTTAAAACCACGGGATCATAGACTATGCTACAACACTCCCCTCAATCATAATTGACCAGATAAATAACAAACATCTATAAATAAACGGGGCAATGAGGACTTGAACCCTAGATCTCCATTAACAGAGTTGCTCTAATACCATATTAAGTAACTAATTCGTCTAAACCCTTATGGTGTTAGAGGAAGACAACTGGATCATATACTAATTTTCTTCATGTTACCAACCCTTTTTCGAATTTGTTATGATTTTGTTATTGGGTTTATTAATGTTCTTGATTTTATGAAGGCCCTTTTTTAGTTTGAATTGAATTTCTGATTAGGTTTGTTGATATTATTGATTCGTAGGAATCTTCCAAGACATCAGTTTGGGAATTTGCAGAGTAAGATGTTTCCTGCGTATTTTTCGATGGTGGGTGTTTGTTGTGCAGCTTCAGTGGCTTGTTTTGGGTATACACATCCATGGAAGTCTTCCTCTAGTTCTGAGAAGTATCAGTTGGGATTCTTGCTCTCAGCATTTGCTTTTAATCTGAGCAATCTCCTTATTTTTACTCCTATGACCATTGAGGTACTTATATAATATATCTTTTACCAATCATTTTGTACTAAACTTGTAAAGTGTGTTAGTTAAAATTAAATTTTAAATTTTTACACACACAAGAACTAGGGTTTCTACAAAAGTGTACTACTATTATTATCAAGCATTTTGGTCCCGAAGCTTAAGCTTTAATGGAGCCATTAACTATGTTTTGATCAATTACATATACGAGTAACAGCATTAATGTTTTTTTTCTATTGTCTGATATGGTTTTATATCTCTAAGTGCTGTGATTTAAAAAGTTGATGTGCAACTTTTCTGTGTGTTGGTAACTTAGATAACCAAAATCCAGAAACTACTCTTAGACTCCAGTTTAGATGAATGCAAACACTTTGTACTGTAATCTGCATATGACAGCAGGTCAGCACTACCTCAATTTGAAAAGGTGATATCTCCATAGGATTGGTAGTTTGGTACAATTATATGGAAATAGAAAGATTAAGTTTTACATGTGAGCTATCAGCAACCCATCTGCATTTTGGACTATCCAGAGCTTCGCCTCTTTTACCTTTTCTATTTTCTTAGATTTTATTATTTGTTGGACTGTAGTTGACTTGATAAATCAGAATGGTGGTTTTCAACATAACGAATGCTATTACTCTAATATAATGAGTAAATATTTATTAAAAATCTTATATAAAATTTAGACACTTCCCCAGTAGTTATAGTCGTAGAGATAAAAAGTGGATTGAGTTGGACTTATTGTGTATTTCATGCATGAGTCTGGTAAATAGTTATTTGACAATGCATTTTGCTTTATTTGTTATGATGTTTTTCCATATGCCATTTTTATGTTTTCAGTTCCAGTATTTTTATGACAAAATGCTAAGAGTCCTGCTCGTCCACTTAATACAAGCTATATTTATTTTCATCTTTCCGGCCTTTGTGGCATTTAACTAACTGATTCGTCATTATACATTTGGTTGTGTCTTCTGTCCCCTGTTGGAGTCTAACCCTCTTGTTCTTATTTTATGGTTTAGATGATGAAACAAAGGCACAAGATTGAGAGAGAATCAAACATTGGAGAGGAAGTTGGGTGGACTAAAAACCAAGAAGTAGCAAAAAAGAATCCAAAACTTGCTGCCATGAACAAGAAATTTGGGATGATTCATGGACTATCCTCTCTTGCCAATATAATGGCTTTTGGCAGTCTCGCTATGCACTCATGGTACTTGGCAGGTAAAATCGATCTCTAGATTGAAGCCCATTGAAGTGTATCTGAGGCAGATGTACCTTGTTATGTTGAATGTTGGAACTTACTGATCTAGTTATTCCTACTTTTTCACTCGATATCAGTTTACCAAACGTATTTTTGTACAATAAAAGATAAATTGAATAGAAATTTAGTTGTTTTAATACCTGGTCTTGCTTTTATGCGTGAAAGTTCTACATAGGTTCATTATCAATATCTATCAAAATTCGATTAGATATCTAGATCAGGTTGATTCAGGTTAGAATAGCATTTTTCTTAGAGGTACCCCCTCCTCTCCTCAATCTTGTAATGACTAGGCTAGATGTCCTGGAAACTCCATCCATCATAATGTAAAACGTGACAGAACAATACCTGCTTTTGACCCAATGGGTAAGGGATTGAATTGAGAAACCTGATTATTAAGAAGTCCTGGTAAATTAGGTCTCAGATAAAGGCTGCTGCTTCAGATGTCAGATTCCATGAATGCAAGATTGAACGTCAATCCCTACTGTGATTTAAACCATTTTGGATCGACCAAATCTTTGGCCAATTTGCAGCCGTTTGTTATTAGAAACCGCATTATTCCATTATTAGTTGGCGAAAGTAAGTCTCACTTTTGCTGACACTTGTAGAAGAAGCTCAAATACATAATTTTGTAATCTATAATTGCATTATTAATTTAATTTCCTCAAGCATCGACATCTCGAGCAATAATGTTAGCAGCCTTGTCCGATTTTCTCACTGAAGTGAGGGAAGGGTGCAATCTTTTTCTCCATTTTTCCATTTTTTTCCTGGTTATCAGCAAAGCATATGGAACATGAAAAATATATATTAAACTTGTGTTATCATTTTGATGTCCGTGAATTTAGCTGGAAATTTCCCTCCTTTGACATATTACGGGGGATGGCAGAAGTATGAGAACTAAGTGAGATGTTAATATCTTCAAGGGTTATTAAGCAAAGACAAGTGGAATAGAGTTTAGCTCTCTGCCCCTGTCTCGGTAATCAATGATGCTCTCTACGTGGTTGAACCTTTTTAGATATATTGTTATGAGATGCATCCATTTTGAATGTGATGATTCCATTTACAAGCAAGTTTAAATACCTGGCAGTTCATGCTTATGTAGGATAGGAACACTCAACTGAATGATACAATTGGTAGATATAGTTAGCAGACTTTAGATATTTAGATAGCTCTACAGTCAATGTTGATGTCTGCAATCTCAGTATTGCGATTACAGCTTGAGAGTTGAGAGCTTATGTGCAATACAAACGAATACAGAATATATTCCTTTGGTTTCCAATGGAGCCTAGCTCTTTACAAGAATGAGGTTTTTTTTATTTAAAGCAGTTGGGGAACATTGGAATCAAGATGATAAACTTAAAAATTTAGGTTTCTACTTGAATTTGAAAAGTTACAAGCAGATAGGTGTTGAGTCCCATGGGCTTTATACTAGTTAGGATGAGAAGATTTCAAGATTGATAATGCAGGTTAACAAAGAAACACCAGAGTATGAATGAAAACATTTAAAAGGGATTTGAGTTGTCATTTCAAATTCTCATGTTTATATTAATATTTGAATGCCTTTAATTTAAAATTAAATTCAAATTAAAATTCCTACGATCAAATCCAGAATTTTAAATGAAATTCAGGTTTAAATCTTTCAGGCCCTCACCTGACAGACTGACACTTGAATAGTTATGCTGAATAGGAAGAAGCTGCAAAATGCTGAATATTGATCATATAACTAGTAGTAGGGGGAGAAGCAAGAGTAAAATTTCAACTGAATTGCAGCTACCCAATCCAGCAATGTACCGGCAGCCTCGCTTGCTTGGCCGGATACTGCATCATTATAAGGTGAACTATGTGATCGTTTGGTAAATCTTAAAATAAGTAATTTACGACTTAAAATTAATAAATGGCTTAAAAGTGATAAGTAGATAATGTTTATAAGTTAGTTAAGTGTTTGGTTAATTTTACTTATAAATCAGAATTTTTTTAACTTAAATGAACTAAAATAAATAATTTTTAAATATGATTATCTTAATTCATGACTTTTAAATTAACTTAACATTTTAAAACATAAATTTTAAAATTAAAATTGGTAAAAAGGTGAAAAATCAAAATAAGTTGAGAAAAAATACGTTATTACTAATATTCAATTTATCAGCTTATAAGTTATAAATTCAATTTATAAATTGAGTCGACAAACACTTATCGATAAGTACCTTATAAGCTAATAAGGTACTTATTTAGTGGTGGCCAAAGAGGGAAAGTGGCTGCATGGTTTAAGATTATGTACAGAAAAACTCGGTCACTATAATGATTACCTCCTCCTCACCGGTACTGATAGCAAAACAATGTCATAATAATGTTACAACTAATACTATATCTATCACGGTCCCTCTCATAACAGCTATGTCATAATACACCTTCACTAATTGGTAACATACAAAGTGTTGCAACGACTGATAATACCTATCGTACAGTCCCTCCCGTAGATCACCAATACCTGAAACTCTTTTCTTTCCAGAAGGTTTTGACTAATATCTTACTAATTTTTATCTTATTTGTGTAGATTCTCTTAAGAGTTTAAACTAGTGATTCAACACTGTCTTAACAAAGAGATTGTTTTCAGAATTTAAGCTACTAAAGTAACTTGACCATTGCACCAAATGTATGACATTCCTGTATTTCCAATTTTGTGATCACTTGATACACCCTTTACCTATATTTAAAGTTGTTCCACATTTTCAATTTAAGTTCGTTTTCACATGCGTAGTACGAATGACCACAGAATGTAAAAGGTAAGATGATACGTAATAAAATTCGAGACTTTGACACTACAAAATTTTCTATATAATAGAACATGTATCTGTATAACCATAAAAAGTGGACTATTAAACATTCTAGGTACCTTTCATTTTCCAGCTAGGTAATGCAAACCTGCGCATTCTACACTGTGTTTTTGAGCATCGCCAGATAGGAATTGCCAACTCTCTATTGATCAATGAAAATTAATAATGCTGTAGGCCCCTAAAATTATCGTTCGTGCAGGAAGCAAAAATACCACCAGCAAATGCATGTGCTGTGATGCAACAAGCCTACTGAATCGTTTCATCGATTCCCTCCCATTCTGTAACACGCCAGCAAACTTGAACTGGCTTTGCTCCATGTTAGTCGATGCCACAGGCTTACCCATGGCGATGCTGGTATTGGAGCCACGTGTTGCGACAAGGGGCCACCAGACATTGTGCCTTTGTACTCTCTGGGCCTTCCTTGCTTGTTTGAGCTCTTGGCGGATAACATCTCCGACAGACTTCAAATATGATCTCATGTCATGATCTCGTAGTATGGTTCCTTCCGAACCATATGATGAGCGGTCTCTCAACATCTCCAGTGGATGCGGTGAATTCATAAACAAAGACTGGGCAGCTTGAATCTGCTTCTCTGCCTCCTTTACATCAGAAATTGGGCAGCTTAATATGTATAGACCACTGCCGGACGGAAGCAGTTCATGGTGCGGAGAAAACTTCTCATCTGGCTGTAAGATTAAAAACTCCCCCATTGGAGCATACAATAAGCCCTGTTATGCAATATTGAATCAATTAATTAAGTGATTTTCATAACGAGAACTGTAGGCCATACTGTTTCCTGGAGTAACTCATCACCTGACTTTTAAGACATGGATGATTCCTAAAGTTTCCATTGACTGCCTTCAGAAGCTCTGCCACGTGGTTGGGATAATTGCACGAGAAAGCTCGGGGTACTATGTCTCTATGCATTGCAATAGATTGGATATGGCTTTTAGGCAATCCAAGCTTATGAAGCAAACGATCTCCTCCACACATAACTGAGGGTGCCCCGAAAGTGATTACAGGAAGTAAAGAAGAACGTGGGACCTCGCCTCTGATCAGCAGCATAAGGTTCACTAACAGGGATAAGCTTCCTCCAAGAGAGTGCCCAGTAAATCGAAAAATGGCATGACTACCATACTTTTTAACATGATCCCGGACCTCGGGCAACATTTGCTCATATATTCCCTTTGCAGCCTCATATATACCCCTATGAACAAGCACATCAAGTCCCTGTCCAGAAAAAAAAGAGTACCACATCATTCCAATTTCTGAAATCATAACTTTGACAAAACACAAATAACAAAAAGGCAGATAAAAAGAACCTAAATTACCTCGAACTGGATGGGCTCGAAGAGTAGATTGGCCTGCCATGATGCCACTGACTCAGACCCCTAAAATTAGATTCCAAGAACATATCAAATAAGCAGCACAATAATTAGAGACATGCATAAAGTTGCAATTGAAATTAATCATTTGCTGCTGAAAATAAGTATGCCAGAAAAAAAATGGATCAGTTCTCCTGATTTATACATCTTACAAGACAGAAAATTCGTCACTAGTGATCAGAATTTTTAGCTACCTGAATGACGAAAAATCTTGTGGCAGACCGATCATCATCACATATGAACCACCCGCAAGGTGAAGAACTTGCCGAGTTCAGATCATCTGCAACAGCCTGCTTTACTTCCTCCTTTGCTGCAACCACAGATGTCACTGAATCAGTTGTCGCAATAAAAGAGGCCATGTCTCCATTCATCATATCAATATTGTTCAGCATATCAACATTGCCAATACTTCCTCTGCCTACTTTGGCTAAGTCTTCACTCGCTTCGGCTTTTGAAGATTTTAAAGTAAGTAGATTAGCAGTGCGAGAATGCAAATAAGAAGCAGCAGATGCAGCAATTCTATAAGCAGTAGATCCACTTGTGTGATTTGCATCACTCTTCTCTCCAAAGACTTCCAATGTACCATCTAGGGTTACTTTTTCTTCTCGAACCTCCAATGAATCTCCCTCTTCTTGAATCTGAGCTGAAGCATTCTCCTTTTCCTGAGCTAAAACTCTCTCCTTTTCTGCATTGAACGCCAACTCTTTCTTGTCTAATGATGAAGTCACAAATCGAAGTCCGTGACTTTTTAGAAGCTTACCTGGCTGCACCACCAGATAAATGAAACTGAATCTTTTCAAACATATACCTTTTAATAAAAATTTGCAAGACCCTAAATTGGTATAAAGTGAAAAACCTCTCACATTACAGCCAAATGTAATACTTACTTGAAATCTCATCATACTGGCAGAAAAAATACAACAAAAAAATCCAAAAGACCAGAACTCCAAAACATCAAAAATATTATATCATTCTAATGACAAATAGCACATGATTCTAACACACTTTTGAGTATATATGAAAGGCCATATTTCACTACAAATAACTTAGTCTACATATTCCACAGCTACAAATCACAGATCACAGATCACAGTAGTATAAATCATGGATGACAAATACTAGAGATGAATTTCACATAAAAATCCAATATATGTAATATTTCATAGACTAAATTAATTAGTTTATATAAAGAGTGTACCTTGATCTTTGGAATGGAATAGGCCAAGCTACCCAAGTAAGACATCTTAGCATACAATCTGGCTTCTGCCAATGTAACTCTTCTTAGCATTTCCATAAATGATTTCCTATCTATTTCTACTCTCTTTTCATCATCATCATTACCACAAACATTACAATCACTTGTCCGATCATCAATATCTTTCTTCTCATCTACCTCGAATGATCCTCCAAAATCCCCACTTTCACGCTCATCTTTCCGAAAAGACCTAAACCGAAGAATCTTGAAAACCCAGTTCGTCCCACTTTCTTGATCAACAAGTTTCTTGTCATCTTCCACTAAAACAGTGTCATCAGTAGCAATAGCGCCCAAGGCAAACCCGGTCCCACCTCCACGAGGCCATAAAGATCTAAGAGCATCTCCAAGGGGAGTAGCTAAACTGGTTAGCTAAAATAATATAAAGTAATGGTTATGTAAAATTTGTTGAATCTGTAAGGTGTTGGACTCCAATGGTGTTAGCTATAATGGTTAGCTATATTTCAAAAACACTTTTTTATTGGTTTTTTTCAAATTGTAACGGTCATATTCCAACGACTATATTCCAACGGCTATATTCCAACGGTCATATTCCAACGGTCATAATTTTTTGGTTATAAATACCAAGTTTCAGAACTGAACTAAACACAAATTTTCTACAAACTCAAATTCATTCACACTTCTAAAATACTCATTTGTAATGGAAAACACCACACAAATGATTTTTGATATCATGCAAGCAGAAGAAGGAGCATGAAGCAAGAATGAGAATGAGTGCTGCTTACCTCCACCATCGACGACAAAGAGCAAATTCTGAATCGCATCACGGTGGTTCCACGATGAATCATCGTGTAATTGATCGAAATAGAGAAGAAGGTCATGCTAGATTGTATCGTGATTATTTTGCCGATACACCTACATACACAGATACACAATTTCGTCGAAGATTTCGTATGCGTAGATCGTTATTTTTGAAAATTCAAGAAGCAGTTACAATGCACGACAATTATTTCACTCAACGAAATGATGCTGTAGGAATGCGCGGATTATCATCACTCCAGAAAGTGACAGCTGCACTTAGGATGCTTGCATACGGAACGACAGCAGATGCTATTGATGATTATGTTCGAATTGGTGAAAGTACTACAATAGAGAGCCTAAGAAGATTTGTTAAAGCTATCGTTGAAGTCTTCGGTGCTGAATATTTAAGACGACCAAACGATGAAGATGTGACCAGATTGTTAGCAGAAAATGAACAACGAGGCTTTCCTGGAATGTTGGGTAGTATTGACTGTATGCACTGGAAGTGGAAGAATTGTCCTACTGGTTGGCAAGGTATGTATACAGGTCATGTTCATGAACCTTATCTTGTTCAGTCAATCCACTCTGATTTCTTCCGCAAATCTGATTGTAATATCCAATAAACTTGGCCACTTTTTCATTGATTGTGCACCAACGATTACACAATGAATTAGCACTCCGATCACTCTCTAGCCTTTCTTTATTTTCTTCGCAATATTTCCAAATCCTAGCCCAATAGTTTGTATGTGTCTGATTATTTCCTTGCACGGGATCCATACTAACATTCAGCCACGCGGAAATAAGCAGCATATCCTCTTCAATCAAAAAATTCTTTGACCTTTTGCCTTTCTTCAGTTTCAAAGCTTCTTTTTGGGGCTGGGGCTGGGTTTGGGGCTGAGTTTGGGGTTGTGATTGAGATTGAGTTGGTTGAGAAAATATCAAATCTTCAATTTGTGAGACTGATCCATCATTAAGCAAAGAAAGAAACGAGACCTCCATCTCTATTACAACACAACAAGAATTGAATGAATGAAGTGCAAACCCCCAAATTTCTAAACCAAAACCCTAATTATATATATGTTCTATCAAAATAACACAGACTTTGTAAAACAAAATCCTAATTACATACACATAGCAATTTTGATTCAAGATAAAATCAAAATAAGTAAATACAAACTAACCTCTGCAATAGGCGGGAGAGAAGAATAGAAGTTGCGGGAGAGAAAAAAGACGCGCGAGATGAGCTGGATGATTATAGAAGAGGGTGTTGCAATCTTTAGAAGTAGCGTGCCAAACTCTGATAGCTAAAAATTTGTCTAACAGACGAAGACGGTTGGAGCGGTGTTTTTGAGCGAAGATATGTATAATTGGTACTGTTCACTGCCAGCTGGAGAGTTTTAGCTAACAGGGAGTAAACGTTGGAGTTGCTCTAAGAGGGTACTTAAATGAAAAACCCCACGGCTGTGCAAAAGATTTAGTGGCATTTGTACGAACATCAGACACGGTGATCTGTGATGTCACTAACCCTGCCGCTGCTTTTACAAAAAGCCCATCCATTTATCTACAACAATTTTGTATATTTGAGATATACAGATTGGTTGTTGAATAAAATGGTCGTGACCTGTGGGGTTTATAATGAAAATGGTGTGCTCTTCTGCGTTTATAACCAAACTCAAATGCTCCTTTTTGTCACCTAATTTTCACCCCTGTATTTCTCTATGTATCCGAGTTTTAATCAGATTAATTAACGATAAGTATTTTAATTAAGCATATAATTATTACATAAACTGAATTGCTGAGGAGGTGAACTGATAGATTAATATCGTTGTAACTAGTTTCCTTATTGTGGGAGAAGCGTGTGCAGAGTTTGTTTGAGAAGTGTGTTTGTGAATTGTGATCAGTTCCGTATAAAATGCCACGTGGACTGGAAGTGCAAGATGTCGTTTCCTGTCGGGTAACGTTTTAAAAATCCCGAGATCCGGAACCTTAACACTTTAATGTACTCGCTAACCAATATCTGTCTGTATCTGTTTTGCTGTACTATCGAACTGATACCTGCATGACTTCTTCTCCCGCCACGTAACCCCCCTCTTACTTATGACTCATCTACCATCGGTAATCAACAAAATTAATTTTAGAGTAATTGGGTAATAGTATCAGTTACGTGATAATGTATACTGTGATTAGGAGAAATTCACGCAACACCGCGTGCCCCGTTCAAAATTTTTTAAAATAAGTAACTTTAAATTAATAAGTGCCTTAAAAATTATAAGTAGATGAATATTTATTAGTTATGTAAGTGTTTGGTTAACTTTACTTATAAGTCAATTTTTTTACTAATATAAATAATTTTTAGAAAAAATGACAAAAATACATCTTTTTTCAGAGTTTGTGACAAAAATACCTCTTTTTAAAATTTTGGCCAAAAATACCCGTCTATTATGCATTTTTCAGTTGGGTATACTAATACGCATTTTAAAAATGGGTAATTCGTATTAAAAAAAATTGAAAAAATAAATAAAAAAATAAATAAATAATAAGATACGCATTCACAAAATGCGTATCACCCATTTGATTCTTCTGGTGATACGCATTTGTGACATGCGTATCACATGTTCTTCTCTTTTTTCTTTATTTTTTTTTTAATTTTTTTTTAATTTTTTTATGTAATACCCATTTTTCAAATGCGTAATAGATTTACCCATTTATAAAATGCGTATTAGAAGGGTATTTTTGGCCATAAACTCCAAAAAGTGGTATTCTTGTTACAACTTCTAAAAAAAAGGTATTTTTGGCCATCACCCTAATTTTTAAGTATAATTAATTTATCTCATGACTTTTAAATTATCTCAACATTTAAAAACAAATATTTGTAAACTAAAATTAATAAAAAGTGAAAAATTAAAATAAGTTGAGAAAAATGCGTCATTATTAATATTTAACTTATCAACTTATAAATTAAATTCAATTTATAAATTGAGTCCCGAAATTAGTACTTGCTGACTTTGTAACCAAAAGACAAACAGGCCCTACATAATGTTCCTTTTTGACTATTTCACAAGTGGATTAGATTTTGCAGTAACTAAATTAATTTTGAAAACCAAAAGTTCTTTATGCCATGTGAAAATTCAATATCTGCAATTACAACTGGGCTAAGCTACAAAACTGTAGCGTCATTTGTCATACTGTTATCTGCTCCTGCTCAATGCCACTCCTATTAGAATTCCATGACAAGGGAAATCTATACCTTCCAATGTAGAAAATTCTATCTAAAAAATTGACCTCCGATCATTTCAAAGGATTACAGCACACATATCTTCATATGCAGTAGCTGGCGAGCAATACTCGTGTAGCCAAAATCTTACTACTACTGACAACATGTTACAAGGGACAATTGACCCGTACGAAAAAAAAAATATATTTCCATATCTAACCAAGTATAGCCTTCACTTTCGACTTCTGCTCCTCTGTTAGTGAGGTAGGGAAAAGAACCTCGAATGTGATGTACAGATCACCTTTCTTGTTGCTTAAATGTAATGGCATCCCTTCACCTTTAAATTTCCTCACCTGCTTGGGTTTTATGATTGCCTGATTGCCAAACACATATTAGTATAAATTTACAGAAGTATCTTTCCGGGAAACAAAATTTTGGAAAAGAACCCAACTTTCAACCCATCCACAAAAACTCTACTATCAAGTTAATAATAATCACCTTTGAGCCGATTTCAACTAGATGATCGTCTAGATGTTTAATTGTCTTCTGAAAACCGACAAGAGCTTGCACCTTAAACCAGAAAAAATAAATATGAAAATTAGTTCAAGGTGATAAACTAGAAAGAAAATAAATAAATAATTATCATAGAACAAAAAGAAAGTATTAACAGCAAAAACATAATAACAATCTAAACATTTGTGACATTGGTTTGAGAAACTGTTTAGGACCGGTAGTAAACTGTAAAATATTTGTGAAGTTGGTGGTTGTGGGCGGGCTCTAGGGTTTTGAAAAAAGACAGGTAGTATCTAATCACCGACCATAATATGATTTAACATGAGTATGCGTGTCTGGAGGCAGGAGAAGAGAGATTTCAACAATTTTATACATAAATATTTTCGCGACAGGGTAAACAAAACGATATCAATTATCTGGTCCTTCATTTATTTACCAAAGTTATTGTAACAGTTGCATGCAAGTCATCTCCTTCCCTTCTAAAAACATCATGGGGTGCTGTACGGACTCGGAACTGCAAACAAAGTTGATAATTGTCAGTGACTATTTCAAACAGAGAAATTTCACCGCCAAGTCTAGAGAAAATATCGAACCTTAAGATCTCCTGGTTCACCATCAATTATAGGTTCACCATCTTCATAGAAGACCACCTCCTACACAAAGAAAACAATTAGCTGCTAAAATACTAAGAGAGTAAACACACTTGCACTCAGACAGAACAGGACAGAGTAGAAAATTTTGACAGCAATTCAAGATATTATTACAGTTATTTAGCAAATTATTTAGTAACTACGAGCCATGTGTTCCCAAAATTGGTCATGCATAAGAAACTATGATGTGGCATGCAGGAAAGAAAAACAGTATTGTTGGACTTATAGCAGAAGCAAAACAGGTGTCCACAGGATAATTAACATCTTATAGCTAATAATCTAGTCAAAATACTCATAGTAGCTTTTACGAAACATAAAGTTTGGCTTGTATAAGCCAATCAAAAAAAGCTTCCACCATAAGATAGGATTCCGTAGTCAAACAACTTAAGCACTACTTCTAAAAATAAAAAATAAACAAAGAAATTATAAAATATGACATAGTTAGGATGTAACAAAAATCATCTTTTACAATCCCGTTTAGTTGAGCCCAAAATGCAAAAAGCATCACTTCGACAACACTAACCTCGACATATACTTCACAAATATGAAACATGCAGAATACATAACTAACTCATTATTGGCACACATATTATAACCTAATGCTTGAACAAAACAAATTCAATTTATATTCTAGTGTCTAGGCACCTTTTACATCGTTAAATACAATAGTGCAAAGCGAAAGGAAAGAAATAAGGAACTTACTTCCCCATCTCGCATTCCTTTCTCGATATCAACAGTAACTTCATACCCCTCTCTTACATATTTGACATTTGGGCATTTCTCACAAACCTGGAAACAAGTAGCATTAGTGTAGGATGTCAATGCGACATAAATTAAGTTTTAAGATACTGAATTGAAAATCATAAATACAAAATTATAGGAGACTATTTAAATCTTAAAATTCATATATATAATATGTTTTGTCAATTTAAGGAATAACTAATAATAGAAAACATATGGTAGAATAGAGTTTTTCGCGTGAGGGGAATTAAGCGCAAAATCTAATTATATATTCCATCCAACACATTTGGATTTTATGGATATATGTATATATAGGGTGTTACTCCCTAAAAACCAATATAATACTAAAAACTAGAAACATGTCACAGATTACTGAATTACATACTAACAATTACTAAATATGAAAATAACTTGTATATAAACTATTTGGTGGCGATCACTAAATGACATATTACTGATCACTAAATTACAGACAATCACTAAATTACATACTACTGATCACTGAGTTAAAGGGGTAACAATTACAGATTTATAAATAAATTAGTTAATGATCACTAAATTATCTCAACATCCCTGATTACAACTACAACGATTACTGGTTTCTAGTTTTTATTCCAATATTGGTTTCTATTTAATCAATTGCCTATAGTTTAATACTAGAGTTAATTGTATTTCAGTGGCTTAATTGTATTTCAGTGACTATGTCTACTGGGTGCAGTCAATTTCAGGCCATGTTATTACATATAAAAGATGGTGGCTACGTATCGTGCTTCAAAATGTAGGCTACACTCTTTTTTTTGATGCTGTAAAGTTCATCACATTCTTGGATAAGACATATTTCTCTTGTATTAAACCACCACCACTAAACAGGTTTAATAAAAGAAATTGACGGAAGCCACCAATTTGGAATACAATTCCCAAGTAAAGCCACCATCTTCTATATTTAAAAAGACAGCCATCATTCTATCAATCTTGTAGAAGTTCAGCCACCAAAATGCAATTAACTCATATTATCATGGGTGGTTATGCTAGGAGTTCGATGCTTTACGAGAACTATATTACTTTTACATTATTTATACATATTATTATGAAGACTTTAAAAACTTCGAATATTTTTATTACTTGTTCCATATGAGAAATGAAGTGTCTGTGCGAATGTAGTGCGCACAGAAGGCACCTCAGTAAGTTTTGTACTCAAATATATAAGTGCCTACGCATAAATTATATAATTCATTCAAGATACTTGAAGGGAGTTCTATATACTTCAATAACTATTAAATATCTTAATAGATACTCCCTCTGTTTTGAAATGTTAGACGTTGTAGAAAACTTAAGGTGTCTTTTAATATTAGTCGTTCTCAAGTTTCTAAAATATGTCAATGAGATGCTGCCTACTTTACCCTTAATTTTGTTAATTCCTGATACAATATACTTAATGTAGATGAGTGTTAAATAAAAGCAGTACTGGAAATGACTACAATAATAAATGCATTTCAATCATACAGTTTAAGTTTCTTAATATACGTGCTAAAACCTTAAACGATAATTGAGAAAAGTAGTGTTTTGCTCGTTCATCAGAAGTCAAGATGGGAGAAAAAGGAATAGTGGATTAAAGTGGACTGAACCGGGATTTGAATAGTAATTTTTACTAGTTAGAACTGACACTAACGATGGCTTGCAATTTTTCTTCTACTTTCAAATTTTTCTCATTGCTATCTCAATCAGAAATCCGCAAAGAGAATTTGATAAAATAATATCTGCATACATGGGCTAATTCAGAGCAAATGTTGCAAAAGCATAATAATCAACACAGAGTACCTGCTCTGTCATTTGCTGAAACATTCCTGGACCAATTTGCTTGTGATACACCTCGTTCCGGCAGTTACAAGACCTCTTCCCTGGAGCTGGCTTTAAAACATTTTTCTCCCTCCACACCTGATTTTATGCAGATGCATCTTAATGAGATTAACAATACATAAGATATGATAGCAGGCTCATGATATTCAAAAACTGAACTCCAAATTAATATAGACAAGCATCAAAATGAACCACAATACTTGGGGATTTTTTTTGACCTAAATATGACTTGTGGATATATCCTATATTGCAGAAAAAGGTATATTCTTTGAATTTTGGGGATGCTGGATCAGGACTTGCAAAATGAGTGCAGGAATTCAGGAATTCTGATGCCAACGATATGTCATGCATATGCTCATTACTGTGCCTAACAAAGGAAAAGGTGGAAAAACACTAGCAACATATGATTCTACCGTATAATTATGTGTAGTGATCATAAATGATTTAGAAGGATCTGACCAAATATGCATCAGTCAAATCAAGACAACTTTAAGTAGAATCAGCTTTCAGTCCTTCACGACATTGACCGTGCAAATTTAGTACAGATAAAAAGAAAGAACACATAGAAATATATCCTAAGACATGAAGTTACCTTCATTGTTCCACCCATGTATAAATCTTCCAGAGTTGCCTCTAGTTCGACAATTACATCATCACCTTTTACAATTTTCTCTTCCTCGTCCATGGAACCTCCACCACCAAAGAACCTATACAGGTTTTAGCTTGTTAAAACTGTGAGAACAGTGGTCATAGACATCAATCTATACATGCAGCAGCATACTCAATTAAACATGCATAACAATCAGGAAGATTACATTCGGAAACTTCTCAAAACTGTACTCAACTATTCAAATTCATGGATCACACATAAAAAACACAAACATTCAACTCTGGTTAGGCTGCATAAGGAAGGAGCCAAATTAGAGAATACACTCTAGTTTAAGATACTTCTAAAACCACTTCTATCAATCCACAAATAATTTCAATTTTTAAACAACAAAAAGATCATATATAAAGAAAGAAACAAGATAACATACAGATAAATACGAAAATAAAGCGCCCTTAACAGTAAATACGCTTAGTAATGAGATCCATAGAAATAGCAAACCACAGTAGTCTCGGAGAACCCTTACTAGAATGCACATTAAAGGAAGAACACACTACAGGAACATAGTTCTTTTGATATGTGCATACAGATCTTAATAAAGTGTAATGTACCACGTGCGATGTTAAAGTTCCCTTATTCAATAATCACCATAAAGATAACATAAAGATTGAGAATGTGCCTATGTGCAGGCTATAGAAGAATTGAAGGCATGGAATAAACAGGTTTATATGTAAAAAGGCTATAAATATTACAAAAAGAGCTATACTAACTGAAAAAAGAGCATCTTTCAAAAATTATTACCAATCTATTAAATTATTCAAATTTTGATGTAAAAGGTTTAAAGTTCATGATGTAGACATCATTAAGTTTTGAAATATCCAGAGAAGGTATGAAATGAAGTTTCAAACAATTGAGACTTGAGAGATCATATGAACCACATTAGGACCTCTAGTGAATGCAGAAATGTAACTGACCTACTGCTCGAGTTATTTATAAAATTGATTTTGCACATCTATACTACAACAATCAAGCTGGATAATAGATGAAACACTTAATAACTTCTCATCATCATTCCACGGCTTTTTCTATTTATCACAATTGGCAAGTACATAATACAGATCAAAGGAAACAATTGACACCTATTAGCACCTAATCCTACTGTCCTATATGTATTTTAGTCGTAATTACACAAGGCATACGAAAATAGCACAATGCAGATACTAAATGTAGTAACAACTTACTGGCTAAAGATATCCTGAATGTTCATACCGCCACCTCCACCTCTTCCACCACTAGCAGCATGCTGTTTAAGTCCCTCCTCTCCATACCGATCGTAAATTCCCCTCTTCTCATTATCCGATAACACCTCGTAAGCTATTCATTCACCACAACAAACAATAACCACAACAAGTCACAATCGTCCGAAACCTATCAAGTAATTTCCACATCACTAATAAAAAACAAACACTTAACATAATTGTACCGTTATTAATCTCCGCAAATTTCTTATTCGCTTCCTCATTGCCTTGATTCTTATCAGGATGATACTTCAATGCTAGCTTCCTGTACGCTCGTTTAATCTGATCATCTTGTGCGCCTTTCGGAACTTGTAGTATATCATAATAACTCTTCCTACATTACATTTACACACAATCAGACAGAGAGAGAGAGAGGGAGGGAGAGAGAGGGAGAAAGAGAGAGAGAGAGGGAGAGAGAGAGCTACAATCAAAACTTACGCAGCGAGTGCAGAGAGAGCATAAGAAAACAAGCATAACAGATAAATGAGCTTCGATCTTCGTTGCGGCATTATAATTTGGCACTAAGATCTATCACTATGCGTGTGCGTGTTCGATCTCAGTGCAAAAAGCTAGGGTTTTGAATCTGATCAATAGAGAAATGGTGAATTAGAATTGAGATTATATTATATGATTTTATGTACCTATGCGGAGACTTCACTGATTCTACACGCACTGACTTGTAATTTTAATTGTTCTTCGCAACGTGTTCTGTGTGAGAACTGGCCAATAAGAGAAGACTACACCGACTTTTAGCCAATAGTTTGTTGCCACGTATGCTTCACTTCTCCTCTCATGCTCTTTTTGTGTTTTGCAGGTTAAAGGACTGCTATTTCTGACGCCTGAATTACGCCAACTGTTGGGCCTTCACTTAAAAAGCCCACAACAATGGAGTTGTATACAAGTAGTTATTAAGATATGTATTATGTGTGTTGGCCCAGTACATAAGGATTCAATATTGGGGATCTGTTCATCGTTTTTGCTGAGAGCCATTCCCATGCATTGCTATATTTAGTTCTCGTTTGTTTCGTTAATTTTATAGTTATATAGGAATTTCAATTTCCTTGGAATTAAGTTACTGTTATAACTTACACTCCAATTAAACATATATGTGTTTGGTTTATTATCGTGTAACTATTGATTATGTAGTTAATTTAGGTAAGTATTAAATGATTTTATACTTGTAAACTATGTAACTTCTAATGCTCATGATTGATCTTGTTAACTAAGTTCCTATATTTTGTAGGAACTACAAATACCATGTAACTTCAACTTTGTCCAATGTAAAATAGATTACACCAAACAGTGTAACTATTTTATAATTCAAGAAATTTCAAGTTAAACAGTTGAATTACATTTATACAAACGAGGCCTTAGTATTATAACTATTGTCAGGTCCCGGAGTATCGTAGAAGGGGGGTTGAATACGATACTCACTAAATTAAAAAATTCTTTCGAATCTTTTGCGAATATGAGATTTAGTGTGCGGTTAGTTGTTCCATGTTCTCAAATGAATAGTGTTTAGGACAATAAAACGAGGAACACAAGATATTCGAGAAAATATATATTCATATATAAATCCGCGAGGATGTTGCTACACTCCGGTAAATAAACTAATCGGCTACAATCTAAGAACAACAAAGTTCCTAACTTCTACAAAGATTTACAAATTAAATCCTATACAATGATCTAACTTTTGTTTGTCTAAAAATTTAATTACCGGGTAACGATTATAATGCCCCTATGAATATACAAGAGTTAAACCGGGCATTATAACGTTATTCCGGTGAGAAGTTAAACGGATATTCAAGGTGCTTGAACTTCTCTGTATTTCTTTGCTTCTATTTACACCAGCTCTCTTGGGAGAGAAGGTGAACAGAACAATTCTAATTGCTGAGCTGATATGCGGCTGTAGTGTAGTCTTTATATTCAATTCAAATATATGGCTGAAAATGAACCACACAAATAAATTGATTGTACAATAAATTTGTGGTCGAGGAGTTAGTTGCGTCCAGGGCTTCTATCACTTACTTGCGCACACAGAGGGAACAATTGTACTTAATTTATTATCACTCAATAACTTACTTGCGACTGCTGGTAGTACAGATGAGTTGCCTTAAAATCTTTTTACAAGTCCAGTTAACTGCGATCTCGGTGTAGTTGAGTTGTCTTAGAATCTTTTTACAAGTCCAGATTATTTTACTTAACCAAAAACCAACTCACTTGTTTTACTTGCGACCTAGTATACAAGTACAAAGACTTGTACTTAAAAAAAACATATTACAAGTGTACTTGCGCAGGTCACCTCACTTGTCCTTCACCTCCTTTCTTTTTTCTTTTGATTGATTTTTTTTGTTTTCTTTTTCTTTCTTTTGTTTTTTTCCTTTCTTTTAGTTTTCTTTTTCTTTTCTTTTCTTTTTTTTGTTTTCTTTTTCTTTTCCTTTAAGTTTAAATTGTGACTAAATTAATTTATAAAATAAACTTAAATATAACTTATATAAATAAACTAATTTAGATTTATAAAATAAACTTATTTAAAGTTTATAAAATAAATCATTTTAAGTTTATTAATAAATCATATTAAAATCCATTAAATAAATTTATCTAAGTTAACAATTAAACTTTGAACTTGGCCAAGCCATCGAGTTGTTTAGCTGTATATCCTGCGCACCTCTTCTCGTACTTTAACAGATAAACGTTCAATTTAAGTACGTTCCTCAACTTAACAATTTTTCTAAAAATAATACCCATATTTCTTTCACGAGTTGTTGACACCTAGTGCAACTGGTCTGGTTCATAGATGACTAACTCCGTTTCAGGTCTTCGTATTATAGCCTTGATTACATTGTTAAGCCTGCAACAACTTTATCGCTTCGAACACTGACTGTCAATAAACAACTATACTTTCACTAGAATCCTTTCTGGTACTTTAGAAAACATCTTCATTGCTACTATAATCTTGAATACTTCATTCACTGTTCTTCACCAACGCTTGAACATATAATGAACTTCTGTTAGTGAGTATAACTTCAAGACTGCAGCTGTCTTCTTTAACCTCTATCTATATCCTGTCTTCAATTCTTCAGATTCCTATACTTCGAACACTGTCTATCTTCAACCAATGCCAATACACTGAAATCTTCTAGTGGCACTTATACACTGAAGTTTCATCATTTTTGAAACCCTGAAAGTCTCTGACCTTTATTCTTCACTGAGGCATGAACATATTAATGAGTTTATTTCAGTGACCTGTAAACAGACTTTAAGCCTTCTTCTAATCTTCCGATTCTTTGTATTTGCCTTGTCTTCATTTCTTCTGATTTCTTGTGCAGACGTAGTATTATTAACCTGTCATGTTCTAGTGTTGTTCTCGTGTTGAGTTATCACGTAACTGTTCATACAACTACAGAGTCTCACCAACAACTATAATATATAACTAAAATTATAAAATTTAACTCTTATTACATAACTATACATTAATAGATAAATGTATAAATGGATACTTAGTCTTATATTTGAAATCAAGAATAACTATAGACATCCTTGTCACATCACCAAATAACTAATAATCGAGTGCAAAGTGGCTCACTTTAATATAAAGTGAATGAGTTGAATAAAATGTTAGCTAAATATGAAATTATTGTTAGGTCCCAATGTGTTTGTAGAAGGTGGGGGGTTGAATACAAACAGTACCGAATAATCGAATAAAATGCGGAATAAAAAATGAAATAAAATTCAAGTTAAATAAGAATATTATTAAACTTGAAAGGTGTTACAACAACTATATCGATTACAAGGAATTAATCTCAAATTAATTATCACAAATCTAGAATAAATTCGACATGAACTTTTTCTATTTTTGCAATAAAAAGATTCAAATGTTAAACGCAATTTGAGATTAAGTTCTAGGGATTTTGATCTGCTAGATAGTTACACAAGAACAAGATAAAGATTTCTATTGGTTTGGATTTAACTTTACAAACTAGAAATGGATGATCTTGAATTAGAAGAGAAAATGAAATATTGCTTCTGCTTCTTTTCTTTTTGTTGTGTTCTTGACTTCTGTTTGTTGGATTAAAATGAATGTTCAGCTTCTGCTTCTTTTATCAACCAACCGAATGAAAATGAACTGGCATGACAATCTCTTTGGCTCAGCAAGACTTTCGGTAGGACTATCAAATTCCAGTAGAACTTTCGGTAGGACTATCTTTTAGAACTAGCAAGACAATCAGAATGAACTAGCAAGACTTTCGGTATGACTATCAATTGTCATACCGATTGTCATATTAGTTCAAACAGTTTGTCTTGCTGAAATTAAATAGATTTAAATCCTAATAATAATTCTGATAAGACAATCCTTTTGAATTAGCATGACTTTCGGTATGACTATTGATTGTCATATCGATTGTCATACTAATACAATCAGTTGTCTTTGTTAAATTTATAACAGATTTTGAATCAATTAAAATTCTGAAAATTCTTAATATTAATTCAGAATTAATTAATCAATTAATTTAATTAATCAAATAAATTAATCTTTGCAGATATAATTTATTTTCTTAATTAAATTATATGACTTAATTAATTAATAGAGAATTAATACTAATCTTGAGCAACATCCATTCTTCTGCAAATCTTCTGAAAATCACTGAAAATTATGAATCAATTCCACCACTTCAACGTTGACACTCGATGTACTGTCTGGTTCATGAGTGACTAACTTCCGTGACGTTTCTTCATGTCTTGACTTTGATACTCTGATTTTCTTCAGATTAAATCCTTGTAATTATCTGATACCCTGACAAGATCTCTGTCACTTGATTAAATCCACAATCTTGATTTATATCACTGAGGCATGATCAATTTCTTGAACTTCTTCCAGTGAATTAATACCTCAAGTCTGTAGATGAACCTTGTTTCTGAATCCTTTGACAGATGTTACTTAGCGAGATCTCATTGACGGTAGATCCACTATTTACTTATTACATTCTTATTTGAGTTGAGTTAAATCCTCGAATATACAAATAGGCCTATGACATATGACTTACAATCTCCCCCTATTTGTTTGTTAGACAATAATACACAAATACCTAGAGGATAACTCAACTAACAAATAAGAAAAAGATATAAACTGAAATGCAAAGTAAATAGCAGAAAAGTTTCTGGAATAAATATAACATTTTCCAGATTCCAAATAAGATGTTCCTCTAGACTGAACATATCTTGAAGTAGTTCCATTTTCTTCTGTACAACCACATTTCCTGTTAAGAAGCTCATATCTCTCTTGTTTCTCCCCCTATGAGAATCAACTGATTAAAGAAGATCACCTTTGTTTACCACCTCTCTCGTACAATAGGATCCGCAGATAAAAACCAATGGTACTCCTCATTTAGAAAACAGCTTCTTCCCTTATCACTAGGAAATCACCTTGTGTTTTACCACCTCTCCCGTACAATAGGATCCGCAGTTACAAACAACAATGGTGTGGTGTAGTGTACATGTTCTTTACCTTTTTCTTACTCCCTGCAATTTCTCCCCCTTAGTTGAGGAATCCTCCAAACTATTACTTAAGCTTTTATCTCCCCCTTAATGAAGGAATATATGCCGTCGTCTGAAGGAGTTCTCATATTCCACTTGGTTGGAAAAGAAATAACAAGTAGTTTATCTTTCTTCATCACTGTGAGTGTGTGATTCTATTTAGTGTACCTCACATGTGTTTCACTCTTCTCTCCACTCGTGTTTACACTCATTCTCACAAGTGTATAACTCTTCTCTCATAGCTCCAACATTCAGCTGTACCTGCAAGGAAAATCACATTAGCCATCCTTAAGGAGGTCACAGGTGGTGCAATGGGAGTTCACAAATCCCCATCCTTGTTAAACTCATCAGATGAATCTGAGTCATAATCTACAAGTTGCTAGTTTCCCTTTTAGGGTTCCAGATTTGAATTCTGGGAAGGTAAACAATGATCCAACGAATTTAGCATAAAGATCAAAGTTCCCTTCCAATGTCTGTGAAGACATTTCCTTGTGACTCATCAGGTAATATCTGAATCATTGTCAACAAGTTGCCGATCTGCGCTTATGTCAGATCCACTATCCGCAGATGCATCCAGGGGATTTAAGCCTGGGGAGGTAGACACTGACCACTGACATATAGCTTTTGGATCAGTATCCTCTCTAACACCTGTAAAGGCAATTGGTCCATTAACGAACCTTAAACAATCGAATCTGACCTTAAAATGGTAGAAACTCTTGTTTCTGTCAACTCATCCTTTGTGTGTGTAACCTTTCCTTGTGCATCAAGAATTGTTTATGTTTGAGGTGGTGACACTACATCGGATACCCTGGCAGACAGGCAAATTTCAATAGACGCACCCTGTTGAGAGAATGAATCTAGTAACTGTTTTTGTGCCTTTTCAGCCATTACATCTTTTTGAGAAGATGTATGGGGCCTAGTAGTTGTCTCAGTTTAAATACTACTCATCTATGTAGAAGACAGAGCTACTGGGTTGACTTCAGAACCTTCCTTATGTGGTGCACTAAGGCACTATCTCCCTCACGCTCACTCATACTTCATTTTAGTGGTAAGAGAGTGTTGGTTGGTTCTGTTTCTGTGTTTGTCTTTACAGTCTGGGATAGATGTTGTGGGTTTTCAACCTCATGACTGTCAATGAAAGAAAGCCATTGGAGACTGAACCTGTATCACAGAACATATGGCAATATAAAGATAAAATGTACTTAAGATTTTTAAGGAATGAAAATTATACATTTAATCTTTTGAGAGAAATGATGTACACTAGTGATTTCAAAAGATTTTAATGAAATAAGAAATCACTAATATAGAAAGAAGTTTGATTTTCTCCTAAAACTCACTGCACATATAAAACAATATGTTTGTGCCTAGTGATAAGAGAGTTATTAATATGACGACTCTACTAGTTCATATTAAACTGTAACTTCAGTTATAGTGCCATACTATGTTCTTGATGATTGCTTGAGTAGTACACTAGTTCATACCAACCTGAAGTGAGATTGTAAAGAAGAGATTGTATAGTCCAATAGATCTGCAGCTGCAAAGTCCATGAACTGTGGTGCACTGACTTCCTCTTTTGACTCACCAACCAGGAGTACACTTGTACACATCTTACTAGAGTCCAATTCCAAGTGTAATGTGCATCAGGTGCGTGATATGTCGTAATATTCTCAAGTCTCGTCATTGGTGCTATATGTTAGATACTGCTTCCTGATAATAACCTAGCACAATATACAAATTTTCAATGATAACATTACCAGCTTACAAACAGCCATATCCCTCAGATAAACCTTTGCTGTTATCTCCAAAGGTAATCAGTGGGCCAGCTTTCTCAATCCATATTTGATAGCATGGCTCTATCTCCGGCCATATGTCTTGATGATCCACTATCAAGAATCCACACTACCGGTTACACCTGTTTAATGCCCTGCACTACAAATGGATTAGACCTTCTTCGGAACCCAAACTTGGTTGGGCCCGGCATACTTGTAGAATTGTCCTTTGTCAGGCAAAACAACATTTTTAACTTTAATGGTCTCAACTTTCTCACTGACTGAACATTTGACCTTGTAAACAGCCTTAACAAATTTCTGTTTAAGCTTAGGCACAAATGTCTCCTTTCTAGCCTTAGAAGGACTAGCAGTCTTAGACCTATCATGCTTCTTGTTATTCACATGCTGACGAGGAGTAGTCTTATCAGTAGAAACATGCTTACCATTAAAATAAGCATACATCAAATTAAAAGCACAAGACATACAATTAGCAACACCACATGCTTTATGAGAGTGATTAACAGCAGGCAATTTATGCATGGTAGACATGGCATTTTTGTTATCCAACTCATGTGTGTCTGAGTTAGTCTCAGTTGCTTTCACAATTTTGACTGGAACTTTCGACACACTTGACTTGGAAACAACCTTCTCATTAGCATGATCTTCAGCACGTATTTCTTCTTGAATAACAGAAGAGGTCGCATCAAATGGTTCAGCAATTGATGCTTTATAGAGGGGTTCATCAACACCCTTAAGCACATGTGGTACTTCCCTCCCTTTAGCACATACATGAGGAGGGGAGTTTATGCCTAATTCTCCAATAGCAGCATTGTAATCATAACCTATTCCAGATGTTTGATTAACAGCTTGCTTACTGTAGAACTCTTTAGCCTTCGAACAAGAATTGAAGTAGGCTCTAACCTTAGTCTCAAGACCGGTGATCTTATCTTTGAGAATAGTTTCGAGTTGTCTATAACAGTCAACTCTATTCTCTAGAAAAGATACTTGTTCTTTTAACTTGTCTTGATTAATGTGCACAAGTCTTAATTCATTGACCTCTTTCTCAAGGTCTTTGATCTGCTGACTTAACAGTTCATTATCACGACGAGCACAATCTAAGGAACCTCCTAGATGATAAACTAATTCACCATCAGTAAATTTTACCTCTTTTCTTGACGATGAAGCTTTTCCATCAATAGCCATAAGAGCAAGATTCTCATCTTCTTCATCTTCACTATCAGTATCATCCCAGCTTCTTCCCTTTGCCAGGTAAGCCCTTTCAGAGTTACTCTTCTGATTTGAATCATAAGAGTTCTTCCATACTTGCTTTGGCTTCCTGCATTCTGTGGCAAAGTGTCCCAACTCATTGCAGTTATAGCATCTAATGGTGCTCCGATCAACCATCCCTGTTTTATATCCACCACTACTGGTGTTAGAGGATGAAGATCCACCTGTCTGGAATCTGTTGTAGTTGGACTTGTACTTGAACTTGGGATTTCTCTTGAATCTGACATTGGAGAATCTCTTGACAATTTGGGCCATTGACTCATCTTCCAATTGCTCCAGCTCTTCAAAGGAATAAAAATCATCACTGAATTGATTTGTAGTAGGAGGATCATATTCTGCTACTATCATATTTTCCTCAGCCTTGGAAAACTGTACCATTCTCTCCGACTGTTGAGATTGTTGTTATTGTTGACCTTCAGCTACAAGAGCAGTAGATGTGCTGACCATTCTATCTTTCCCGTAGACTTCCTTCTGCTGAATCTGCTCCAACTCATAGGTTTTCAACACACCATAGAGTCTATCCAAAGAAATCTCACTCAGATCTCTAGCTTCTCTAATGGCAGTGATTCTATGTTCAAGATGAGTTGACAGTGTTAAAAGGAACTTTTTGTTGACCTCCCTGATTGAATAATATTTTCCATTTATGTTCAGGTTATTGATCAATGCATTGTACCTCTCAAACACTTCAGAAATTCCTTCTCCTGGATTTGATTTAAAATGTTCATACTCAGAGGTTAGGATCTCCAACTTGTTCTCCCTAACTTCCTCTGTGCCTTCATTAATCACCTCAATAGTTTCCCACATGTGTTTGGAATTTTTACAGTTCATCACATGTCTGTTCATCAAGGGATCAAGGGAATCAATTAATATTAATTGAAGGCTGGCATCCAAGGAGGCTTCTTCCTTTTCAGCAGGAGTAAAATCTTCAGGCTCTTTTGGATAGGTTCTAGCTTTGGTAATCACAACATCATCTTCTATCACCTCTGGTTCAATAACCATCGGAGTTTTTGGACCCTTCTTTAACAAGTTCAGATATTTGGGATTTGCAACTTGTAAAAATAATAGCATCTTCTTCTTCCACATGATGTAATTTTCTTTATCAAATAGTGGAATTTTAACGGTTCCAACTTTTTGTGAAGTCATTATGAATTTTTGAATAAATAAAAATTCAAGGAGTTGAAAAATCACAAAAGTCTAGGATCTTGATTTGTTCGTTAATCAGAAGGCTCTATTACCAATTGTTAGGTCCCAATGTGTTTGTAGAAAGAGGGGGGTTGAATACAAACAGTACCGAATAATCGAATAAAATGCGGAATAAAAAATGAAACAAAATTCAAGTTAAATAAGAATATTATTAAACTTGAAAGGTGTTACAACAACTATATCAATTACAAGGAATTAATCTCAAATTAATTATCACAAATCTAGAATAAATTCGACATGAACTTTTTCTATTTTTGCAATAAAAAGATTCAAATGCTAAACGCAATTTGAGATTAAGTTCTAGGGATTTTGATCCGCTAGATAGTTACACAAGAACAAGATAAAGATTTCTATTGGTTTGGATTTAACTTTACAAACTAGAAATGGATGATCTTGAATTAGCAGAGAAAATGAAATATTGCTTCTGCTTCTTTTCTTTTTGCTGTGTTCTTGACTTCTGTTTGGATTAAAATGAATGTTTAGCTTCTGCTTCTTTTATCAACCAACCGAATGAAAATGAACTGACATGACAATCTCTTTGGCTCAGCAAGACTTTCGGTAGGACTATCAAATTCCAGTAGAACTTTCGGTAGGACTATCTTTTAGAACTAGCAAGACAATCAGAATGAACTAGCAAGACTTTCGGTATGACTATCAATTGTCATACCGATTGTCATATTAGTTCAAACAGTTTGTCTTGCTGAAATTAAATAGATTTAAATACTAATAATAATTCTGATAAGACAATCCTTTTGAATTAGCATGACTTTCGGTATGACTATTGATTGTCATACCGATTGTCATACTAATACAATCAGTTGTCTTTGTTGAATTTATAACAGATTTTAAATCAATTAAAATTCTGAAAATTCTTAATATTAATTCAGAATTAATTAATCAATTAATTTAATTAATCAAATAAATTAATCTTTGCAGATATAATTTATTTTCTTAATTAAATTATATGACTTAATTAATTAATAGAGAATTAATACTAATCTTGAGCAGCATCCATTCTTCTGCAAATCTTCTGAAAATCACTGAAAATTATGAATCAATTCCACCACTTCAACGTTGACACTCGATGTACTGTCTGGTTCATGAGTGACTAACTTCCGTGACGTTTCTTCATGTCTTGACTTTGATACTCTGATTTTCTTCAGATTAAATCCTTGTAATTATCTGATACCCTGACGAGATCTCTGTCACTTGATTAAATCCATAATCTTGATTTATATCACTGAGGCATGATCAATTTCTTGAACTTCCTCCAGTGAATTAATTCCTCAAGTCTGTAGATGAACCTTGTTTCTGAATCCTTTGACAGATGTTACTTAGCGAGATCTCTTTGACGGTAGATCCACTATTTACTTATTACATTCTTATTTGAGTTGAGTTAAATCCTCGAATATACAAATAAGCCTATGACATATGACTTACAATTATTTTGGTTGTAAAATACACCTAGAATTGGAGTGCAAGTCCTATTTTAGCACCAAATACCACTTTTTGGTGTCATATTATAGTAATGGCTATAATCATTTTTCATCTAGTATTGTACTTGCTCTTACTGGATCTCTTTTTAGCTTATGAAACATTATAGTTTTTTTTTGCGTTCACTTTTAACGAAAGGCTTAATATTTTTAAGTACAAAGAACTTTTTAATGTGAGCAAGGGGTATTTTGTTAATCAAATAGTTTAATTAAAATATTAGAACTTTACCTTTAAAAATAAATGTACTAATATAACTAATTTAAGTGTGTACTTAGGGGTAGGGTTGTCCAACGGACGATTTAATCAGTTTTTTACGATCAAATCAGACCGGACCATATATAACGGTTTTATTGAGTATCAAACTGGATCGTATCGTATGAAATTTATGACTGAATCGGGCCAGACAATAATTTAACGGTTCGATCTGGTGAGTAACGGTTTGAAACCTAAGTAATCACATAAATATTAAAAAATAATTATTTTTTAAAGTTTAGATACAACTATTACACATAAAATGCTAATTTAAAGATATAAAATTATAAAATAAACTTATGTAATTAACTAATATATATCCATAAAAATGGTATATAATTATTATAAATATATTAATATATATTGAAACAGTTCGGTTTGAAAATAAAAATCGGGTCGAACCACAAAATAACGGTCCATACCAAACCTAAACCAAGTTGAACCGCCGAAAACACCAAAAAAAATGGTTCGATTGGTTTGGTCTGGTTCAGACGGTTTGACTTTTTTTTGCTCAGCCCTACTGTTATGCAAGACATGCCTATACAATAACAAGACTAAGTCACATTGACAACCCTGAGATTTAGTTATTTGATAATCAATTTTGTATTATGTATTGTATTTCTTGAGTTTGTAAAAAGGTTAGAAGATTAGACTGGAGTATTTTTCTGTGAACAGATTCAAGCTAAGGGATAAACTCTGGAAGAAGATCAAGCCATGATCATGCCTCGGAGAAAAGTGTAGAAGCTTGGAGTTGAATAAAACTGTTTTATGAAAAATGTTCTAAGTCAAGATATCAATAAGTCATGGATTAAGTTATATCGAGAAGTCATTTGAGAAGTCCAGAATAGCTTATCGAGAAGTCTAAAATGACTTATAGAGAAGCCTCAGAGATATCGACAAGTCAAATGAAGATGTAGAGAACTAAAGATATCGACAAGTCATTTATGCATGTAGAGAACTCACAGATAGCGACAAGTCAAAATGAAGGTGTGAATAATTGGAGATATAGACAAGTCAATTTCTCATTAGAGATCTTAGAGATATCGACAAGTCAAAATGTATATAGAGATCTTAGAGATATTGACAAGTCAATTCTACATGTAGAGATCTCAGACATATCGACAAGTCATTTCACATGCAAAGATCGAGAGACCTCGACAAGTCAAATATATATAGAGAATTCAGAGATCTCGAAGATCTCGATGAGTCATTATACTTATCGAGATGTCACTTCTCTATAGAACAAACTGAAGATCTCGATATGTCTCTCAAATACAGAATGCAAACAAGTTCAAGATTCAATATTATCAGTCAACAAACGATCTATTCACTAGATTGAAAAGTCTACAAAGTAGCTGGGAGAATGCAAGATCAAGGGCCAAGATTAACTGGACAAAGGTTGATCACAAACCTGCAAGATTCTACACATATTTGCTAAACTAGAAATGAAAATAGAGAAAGGTTATTTTAGAAAGTAGTTTAGTATATTTTAGTGCAAGTCTTGTAAACCCGTGCTGCTAGTGTATAAAGCATGCATTGGTCCTTAGTTTAGTAGTAACAAACAGATTCATATTTTCGTGTATTCTCTCAAGGAATAAGCTTATATTTTTAAGAACACGGAATTTGTAGAAAGACAAACTTAATTAATACAAATTAAGTGAGTTTTAAAATATTGTGCTTGTTATTTTATTTCTGTTAAACACAATATTATGCTTAATTAATACAAATATTGTGCATAATAGAATAAAAAGGATTAAAATTAGATGAAGATTATGATTTAAAGATTTAATTAGACTAATGGGCCTAAAATTTGGATCAGATTCTAATATGGATAACTTGTAGATTAAGATATAGGGTTTTGTATTGTTATAAATTTTTCTTCCTCGTCCTAATTATTAAAATTCGTAGGGTAAAAAGCCATAAAAATGAACAGTCTTGTAAAATTCGTAGAAAACTCATAGTAAGTCGGAATTTGTTGATTCTGGACTTTTCAGAAAGCTCTTGTAATAACTCGAATTTTTGAGACATTGTAAAAATGTTTAATGAATAGTAACCCTAGCAGACGGGAATTTTCTTTTAGCCCACACTATGTTGTGCATGAGAAATTGAGTTTCGGAGTTGATAACATGATTATACGTACCAAATGAGTGTATGTAAACGCTATTAGTTTTCGAAGAAAACGAACTTTGAAAAATGACTGTATTTACGAACCATCGAGGATTACGGGAATCACAATATAATTACAAATTTAAAACCCTACGGATTTATATCCAAGAACGATATTTCAAAACCTAAAGAATAAATAAGAAAGAATGTATGCCGCGAACCATTTACGAGAAATCATTACGAAAATGATTAAGCGACCGAACAAATGTGTAAACTAATAAATAAACATATCACGCTAACCAACCATGGTATAAAAGTAACCATGGTTACTTTATCAAATAGTAAGCTAAGCTATATAGGCATGATCACCTAAAGCCAAGGAATAGTGAAGCTCAAGGTTAAAACCAACTAGATTTGCTTGTAATCTAGGAAAGCTAGTAAAATTTGTCCAAGATATGTCAACATAATACTAGCTTAGGTTATATACTAAAAGATATACAAACATATAACACAAGTCTTATTCAAGAAGCAAGCAAGAAGCTCACAAAATCTCTCTCTCTCTCTCTCTCCAAAAACTCAATGCTGATTTTCAAGAACACCATGGAAAGAAAAATTCATATCTCATGATCTACTCATTCAAAAATCACCAAATCTTTACCAAACCTCTTTCATATCATGGGTAAGTCACGAACCAAATTTCATGCTTGTGGCGCCCTCCAAAGCTGGGTCAGAAGTTTGGGGTCCACACACACACCTTAATTATAACCTGTTTATAACAATAATAAAGATAATAATAATATATGCAGTGACCCTACTTACCAACCACCACGGACCGCAACAGGTTACAGTATGCACACAAGCCAAACACACTAATATATTACAAACCGTTCAAATCCCAACTATTTCAAACTCAAACTGAGTATTAAACATTATTACAAACTTTTACAAACTTAAATTATTCCAAAAGAAGCCTACTAGCTCAGCTTTCTCAACCTGAACCCCTAGCTCTCGCGCTGGACTGGGGATCCTCTTTACCAACTGGTTCTTTTTTAACTGGAAAGAATGTAAACAACATCGCACAAATGAGCTAACTAGCTAAGCAAGTCACAATGACAAAACTGAGAATAATGATCATCAGGTGAATATGGTTATGATATCAAGTGAACAATGGATTATAATTTAGAATTGGATATTATACTTTTAATTTAAAACCAAGGTTAGGCTGCTGATCAGTCACGCACTAACCCCGAGCAAGGCACACAACATTGCTCTAACTACTGGATCCAAGGCACACATTGGCCTAACTTGACCATTATATGGTCTGACCACGAATCTGGTCCACAATTTTATAAAAACAATCCAATTCTAACATAATAACAGAATATTCAATAATAAACAATAACCGAAATGATTAACAACAATAAATGTTTAACAATGAAAGGGTTTCAATCCTTGTAAGGATCAACAAGGTACTTTCAAAGCTTGAATGCTGGGTAATGAAAGAATCGGATAACAAAGGAAACAACGTTTCAGGGTTTCAAGGATTTGGTCTTTCAAAGCATAAGATATCATGGATTGAGTATATAATAATTCAGTTCAGTGTCTGGTATTTAGTTTGTATGTATTTGTGGAGTAGTATCGTAGATTTGTGGTTCGTGTTTGGGTATACAATAATCAATGGCTTAGAAAGAATATGGTTCATAGCTCAAGAACAATAACTGAAATCAGGATTTAGGTTTCCATGCTTCAAAGCACTTGCAATGTCAACAAGGCTATCAAGAATTACAATATCTCGAGAAAGTTCAGAACACTTGCCTGATATTAGCTTACTATCCTGCACTTGCTTTCAATCACAATCGTCTTACTCCTCAACTACCTGTTTCCCTTTCCTACGCCTTGCCTCTTCTGCTCACATATCATAAGCATCTATCAATCATCAACTCATAGGATTCTATTCAACACATACTTCTATCTACCCTTCGTTTTACCCAAATCCGATTAACGGATTGAAATCTATGCAATAACCAAGTAAACACCAAATATATAGACCGATAGTCAAACAACAGGTCATGAATAACACATAATACATCACGTAATCAATGACATATCATTTATAAAGAAGTCTCGGGTCATAAATATGCTTTCGGGTATTTAAAAATGATTTTTAAAACATTTTTCGGAATTAAAACGGGTCGTTGGATCAATTTCGGGTTAATAAACAGGGTTCGGTTGGCCCATTCTGGCTCCGAAATAATTTTAGAATAATTATCGAGCCTTGGAAATAATTTAGAATAATATTTTAAAACTCGAAACTATTTTTCAGAATTTTTAAATCATTTTTAAATAATTAAATCTAATTAAATAACTAATTAAAATCAATTAATAATTAATTAAATCAATTAATCAATTAATTTTCGAATTAATTGACTAATTAATCAATTAAAAATTAACTGAAATTAATTAACTAATTAATTCAGATTTATTTGTGAATTAAAAATAATTTTCGGAATTAAAATAATAATTTTCTAAAATTTTCAGAAATTAAAAATGAATTTTTATAATAAAAATAAATAGGAAATATGATTTTTAAACATTTTATAAACAGGAATCCTAAATTTGCAAAGTCTGGAAACTACAGGGACCAAACTGCATCGTTTTCAAAACTGCAGGGACCAAACTGCAATTTTGCAGTCCAGTCGCCGGAAAAAGTCGGGGGTGGCCGGAGAACACGTTCCCGGCGTCCTCACCCCACCAACACCTCCAGATCACATCTACACCACATCAGGAACACAGCCATGCAATCAATTCATCCTAACAATCCCTGAGTTGGCCGGAATTTGGCCGTGAAATTTTCCAGTTTCCGGCGAACATCGGAAAACTTCAAAACACAACTCCCTTCTCTACAGACCTCGTTGGTTCATGAGACTTATACGACTAGATAGCAAATTTCACAGAGGACACAACTCACTATAACACAATATCAATCTATCACAGGATAAGAAACCCCCAAATTTCAATTAAGAACATTCATACGGGTTATAAACCCTAATTTTGAAATTCGAAAATTAAACTCAAATTTGAACATGTTATTGAACTCCAAATCAGACGTATGACATATGAAAATCATCAGGAAAACAAGCTCTACAACATGCAATCATCAAATCATACAAACAATCATCCGAACAAAAATTCATATTTTTAATAAAATAAATTCGAAAATAAATAAATTTTTAGAAAAATAACCTTGATTCCTGCAGTGAAACAAAACTCAGAATCTGATAGAACACTTCAAATCCTTCATTTTGGTTACTCAAGCTTTGAAAACAGAGATCGGTAACGCCTTCGTTTTGCTGTTTGATTCTTAGAACAGTTTATGTAATTAGGGCTTTTCTCTGAAAATTATATAATTATCTGTCTGCAAATGATTTTGATACGAAATAAAATACGGAAAAAGGCTATTTATAATTATGGAAAATTAGTATCCCGTTGGATCATTCCGGATATAAAACGGTACGTTTATTTGTAGAAACTGATCCAAACGGTATCGGTTTTCGGGATAATTATCCAAATCAGTACAATTTGTACTGCGGTCTTGGTCTCAGCGTCTGGCTACGTATTACGAAGTGATAATTGTGATAGTTTAATAAAAAGCTCCCGTTTATCGAGAATACGGGTTTTATTGATTTACCGAAACGAATATTGTATCGAAAATGTTGCGCCGAGACCCGCGCAGGACAAACCGTACGCCGGATCGAAAAAGTCGAAACATGGAAAATGCTCGGAATATTACAATTAGGTTAGGAAGGAGTTCTTGGAAGAGTTTCGGGATCCAAAAACGTAACAACGGTTGACGTCGGTTGGTTCCCGTTTTTATAAAATAGATTTTAATTACCCGAAAAAAGATTTTAGAAATTTCATATGATTCTTATAAATCCATAAATCAACATAAAAATAATTAGGAAGATATAACAATTATCTATATTTTATTTTGGACATATAAAAATTAAAATACTCAATTAATATTATTTTTGAATATTCAAGTACAGATAACACTTAACAATTAACTCACAGAATAGATACTGGGCACACATATTAATATCAAAAATAATTACACGATATATCCCGGATATTACATCCTCCCCCCCTTAAAAGGATTCTGTCCTCAGAATCTCCTAAGAAAACAAGTGAGGGTACTTTTCTCTCATATCACTTTCTAACTCCCAGGTTGACTCTTCAACCTTTGGGTTTCTCCACAATACTCTTACTAACTTTACCACTTTATTTCTCAATACTTTCTCTCTTGCCTCTAGAATCTCTATCGGACTCTCTACATATGATAAATCTGCCTGAAGCTCTATTGGCTCATATTCTATTACATGCCTGGAGTCTGGATTATATTTCTTGAGCATCGATACATGAAAAACATTGTGAATGTGCTCCATGTGCGGAGGTAACGCCAATTCGTAAGCTACTTTGCCAACGCGCTTTAGGATCTCAAAAGGTCCGACATATCTTGGGCTTAGCTTCCCTTTCTTTCCAAACCTCGTTAGTCCTTTCCATGGTGATACTTTCAGTGATACCAAGCTTCCTTCTTCAAATTCCATGTCTTTCCTTGATTGGTCTGCATATTTCCTCTGACGATTTTGAGCGGCTATTAATCTTTTCTGGATAAGTTCAACAACTTCCTTTGTCTGCTGTACCAGTTCAGGTCCAAGTATGTTGCGTTCTCCTACTTCGTCCCAATATATTGGAGATCTACATTTGCGTCCATAAAGGGCTTCATAGGGTGGCATTCCAATGCTGGCATGATAACTGTTGTTGTAAGCAAACTCTACCAGGGGTAAATGTTCGTCCCAACTTCCTTTGAAATCAATAGCACAAACACGTAACATATCCTCGATTGTCTGGATCGTTCTTTCACTTTGGCCATCCGTTTGGGGTTGATAAGCTGTACTCATATTCAGTCTTATTCCCAAACATTCTTGAAAACTCTTCCAGAATCTTGAATTAAACCTTGAATCTCAATCAGATACGATAGACACTGGAACTCCATGACGAACTGCAATTTCTTTTAGGTACATATGGACCAACTTGTCGAGCGAAAATCTTTCATTTATAGGCAGAAAATGAGCTGACTTGGTAAGTATATCCACTATAACCCAAATGGCATCATGATTAGCCCTTGTCCTTGGTAATCCAACTATGAAATCCATGGTAATATATTCCCACTTCCACTCTGGAATCTCCAATGGCTGTAGCAATCTGCTTGGTCTTTGATGCTCTGCTTTAACTCTCTGACAGGTATAACATTTGCTAACCCATTCCCCAATTTCCCTCTTCATATCTGGCCACCAATAATTCTTCTTTAAATCTCTGTACATTTTGGTACTCCCTGGATGGATGGAATATCTTGAACTATGTGCTTCTTGTAAAATTTCATTCTTTAACTCCGTCACTGGTGGAATCCAGATTCTAGATAAAAATCTCAAAATGCCTTGATCATCCTTCTGGGTGCATAATTCTTCACCTACCAAACGATTTATATCTTGATCCATTACATCTTTCTGACATTTCTTTATTTTCTCCAACAACTCCGGCTGGAAAGTCATACTGTACACTTTCGCTTCCTCAGGCTCGCAAACTCTAATCTCCAATTCCAATTTTTGAAATTCTTTATATATCTCTTCAGGTACAGATAACACATTTAACCTTTCCTTCCGACTTAACGCATCTGCTACAACGTTCGCCTTACCGGGATGATAATTAATCGAGCAATCATAATCCTTAATCAATTCTAACCATCTCCTTTGTCTCATATTAAGTTCCTTCTGGGTAAATATATATTTCAAACTTTTGTGATCCGTGAAAATCTCACACTTTTCTCCATACAAATAATGTCTCCAAATCTTCAAAGCAAAAACTATAGCTGCTAGCTCTAAGTCATGAGTAGGATACTTTTGTTCGTGTGGTTTCAATTATCTTGACGCATACGCAATCACCTTGTCGTGCTGCATAAGAACACATCCTAATCCTTTGTAAGAAGCATCGCTATAAATTACAAAATTCCCTTGATCGTCTGGAAGTGACAAAACAGGTGATGTGATTAATCTCCGCTTCAATTCCTGAAAACTTCCTCCGCACTTGTCATTCCATATAAACTTTTCATTCTTCCGTGTAAGCTTTGTCAATGGTGTTGCAATTCTTGAGAAATTCTGAATGAATCGTCGATAATATCCTGCCAATCCCAAGAAACTTCTTACCTCAGTGGGTGTTCTCGGTCTTTCCCAATTTGTAATTGCCTCGATCTTTGCCGGGTCCACTTTGATCCCTTCATTACTGACTATGTGTCCTAAGAACTGAACTTCTTGTAGCCAAAACTCACACTTCGAGAATTTAGCATATAACTTCTTTTTCCTTAAAATCTCCAAAGCCATTCTCACATGTTCCGCATGATCCTCTTCCGTCTTTGAATAGATTAAAATATCGTCTATAAACACAATAACAAACTTATCCAAATACTCTTTGAAAATTCTATTCATCAGGTCCATAAACGCTGTTGGGGCGTTGGTCAATCCAAAAGACATCACTAAAAACTCGTAATGCCCATACCTTGTTCTGAAAGCTGTCTTTGGTATATCTTCTGGATTGATCTTTAGTTGATGATATCCCGATCTTAAATCAATTTTGGAGAAGTACTTGGCTCCCTTCAATTGGTCAAACAGATCATCGATTCTGGGTAACGGATACTTGTTCTTGATTGTCAGCTTGTTGAGCTCCCTATAGTCGATGCACAGTCTCATGCTTCCATCTTTCTTCTTGACAAACAATACCGGGGCTCCCCACGGGGATACACTGGGTCTGATTACTCCTTTCTCTAACAATTCCTGCAATTGCTTTGCTAGCTCTTTCATCTCAACAGGCGCCATTCTGTACGAGGCCTTGGATACTGGTTCTGTTCCAGGTGCTAAGTCGATCGCAAATTCAATTTCTCTATCTGGAGGAAGTCCTGGCAATTCGTCGGGAAATACGTCTGGAAATTCATTCACTACTGGGATATCTTCAAGTTTTGCTGGCTCCTGACTTTTGTCAATCACGTATGCTACGAAATGCTCACATCCTTGCCGTAGTAACTTCTTGGCTTGAATCATCGTTAAGAACTTCTTTACCTGCTTCTGTCCCTGGAACGTTACTATTCTTTCATCTGGCGTTTTCACCATTACTTTCTTATTTCGACAATCTATCTGAGCATCATGCTTAGATAACCAATCCATCCCTAATATCACATCAAATTCTCCTAACTTAAATGGTATCAAATCTACACAAAACTTACTACCAGAAATCTCAATCTCACAATTCCCACAAACTTGGTTAACAGTTACACGTTCTTGATTTGCTAATTCCACAGTCATTATTTCATTTAAATACCCAACTGGACAATTTAACTTACTAACAAAATCTTGTGAAACAAAAGATCGAGTTGCTCCCGAATCTATTAACACTTTGGCACATAAAGAATTCACATTAAGCGTACCTGCCACGACATCCGTATCCTGGATAACATCCTTCACTGATATGTCAAAAACTCTAGCCCTTGGAGTCTCATTTATTGCTGGGGTAGATCCCATAATTCTCAATGCATTACTGACTGGGGCTGGTGTCTTACAATCCCTGGCCATATGTCCTGGCTTCCCACATTTAAAGCATGTAAATCCAATGGCTGGAACCTTCACTGTTGGATTCCGGATAGGCTGATCCTTAATTGCTGGCTCTCTTGCTGGCTGATTTCGGCACTCCCTTGAATAGTGCCCTTTCTGGTTGCATTTAAAACATACCACATTCAACTTGTTACAAACTCCTCCATGCTTCTTTCCACATACTCGACAATCTGGAAAAGTTAATCTCAACTGATTCGGCTCCGTCTCCTGCATTTTGTCTTCTGAAATTAAAATTTCTCCCTGGCTGAAACTTGCTCTTCTTAAAATTTGGAAACTTCCCTGTTTGTGACTGACCTTCACTTCCCTCAACTTTCCTTTTCTTGCTTTCCTTTTCTTTCTGGAACATCTCACTCTCTGTCTCTGCGATCATAGCTTTCTGTACAACCCCGGCATAAGTATCCAATTCAAAAATAGCTACCTTCCCTCTGATCCATGGCTTCAAGCCTTGCTGAAATCTCTTAGCTTTTTTTCTATCAATATCAACATACGACGGCACATACCTTGACAATTCCTCAAACTTCCCCTCATAATCTGTTACCGACATGTTCCCTTGCTTAAATTCTAAAAACTTCAGCTCCATTTGATCCTGAACAAACTGAGGAAAATACTTTTCTAAAAACAATTCCTTAAACCTTTCCCAAGTAATAACATCTGTACTTTCCAATGTTTTCACCATTTCCCACCAATAGGTGGCCTCATTCTTCAGATAGTAACTTGCAAATTCAACCTTCTGCTCCTCTTTCACTTTTACAAGGCAAAAGCCTTCTCTATTTCCTTTAACCACACATTTGCTTCAATTGGCTCTAAGGAACCCTTGAATTCTGGTGGGTTTACTGCCTGAAAAGTTTTGAAAGTTACCTGGGGATTGGTCTGTCTCTGCTGTTGTTGTGCCAGGTGAACTGTTTGTTGGGCCAAGATTTGAAGAATCTGGGCTATTGCTGGGTCCATGGGTCCTGGGTTCACATTCTGGTTTATATCATTTTGATTGTTATTGTTGTTGGTTTCTTCATTCTGGGTGTTGGTGCGGGTATTTCTTTTGGGAGGCATTTTCTGTAAAGAATCAATCAATTTATTTAGCTTTTGAATCAAATATTTGCATAAAAGAAAAGTTTTGTAAAACAGGAATATCTCTTTTTGAAAACAGTTGTAACTAAGTAAATTGCATGCTTCTTTACAGAATATAAACAGTTATGGAAAACAGGGTACATGGTATCACAGGGTATACTGGTGCAATAAATAAGGCAAAGTGAAATAGGTGCAATAAAATAAATGACAGTGTTGGAAAGGAAAATGTACTAATATATAGATCAAAAGTTTTAGGTAATACAAGCGTAAAGACGCTTCGAAAGTAAAAGCAAAAAGGGTACAATAACCTACTCACTAGTCAACATTGCTAGTCTATAAATACAACTCAAAAGTCTACTGATACACACTACACACTACTGTTCATACTACATAACCATAACAACACTGCTCAGCATCTCCATCTCAAAATTTCTAACTCAGCTCCAAGGAAACTCTGGTCCTGCCAGCCTCTCAAAGTCCTCCATCACCTCAGTAGCCCAGCCCAGCAGTGCATCAGGGCCTCTGCCAGGTAGTGTAACTCCATGTAGCCTAGCCTCAAGAACCCTCCGTGTCATATGAATCTCCTCTCGAAGCTCCCTCACACCACGATCAACATCTGTAGTCCTGATGATATGCTGTAACTCTCTGATCTGAGCCAACAAGGAATCACGCTCCAATAGAAGAGCCTCATACCGGTAATAAGGAACTGGGGGCAATGTAGACTGGAATGGAGCACTCGCAACTGAATGCCCAGTGGAATCTGAATCAGCTGATGGGGGCCTCTAATAGGTGGCCTCATGCCTGGAGGTGGAATAGCCTGCAGTGGTACGGGCTGCAACACAGGTGGAGGTAGAATAGCCAATGCTGGTGGAACAACAGGACGTGGATCCGAAAACGGCACTCCAACTGAAGGCTCTGAGTGATCAGCTGATACGGGAATAAAAGAGTCGGCCATCACTGTTATCTGAAATCATATCGCAATATAAGAATCTCGTACCATAACGCAAATTACACTAATACCTGATATACCGAAACACTCAACTTCTCAACATTCTATCATCCTATGCCTTACTTCTAATCCTAACCCTCTACCCATTCCCGTTAACCTAGGCTTGTGTCAGTGACTTATAACCTGTAGCTCTGATACCAAACTTGTGGCGCCCTCCAAACCCGGGTCAGAAGTTTGGGGTCCACAAACACACCTTAATTATAACCTGTTTATAATAATAATAAAGATAATAATAATATATGCAGTGACCCTACTTACCAACCACCACGGACCGCACAGGTTAAAGTATGCACACAAGCCAAACACACTAATATATTACAAACCGTTCAAATCCCAACTATTTCAAACTCAAACTGAGTATTAAACATTATTACAAACTTTTACAAACTTAAATTATTCCAAAAGAAGCCTACTAGCTCAGCTTTCTCAACCTGAACCCCTAGCTCTCGCGCTGGACTGGGGATCCTCTTTACCAACTGGTTCCTTTTTAACTGGAAAGAATATAAACAACATCGCACAAATGAGCTAACTAGCTAAGCAAGTCACAATGACAAAACTGAGAATAATGATCATCAGGTGAATATGGTTATGATATCAAGTGAACAATGGATTATGATTTAGAATTGGATATTATACTTTTAATTTAAAACCAAGGTTAGGCTGCTGATCAGTCACGCACTAACCCCGAGCAAGGCACACAGCATTGCTCTAACTACTGGATCCAAGGCACACATTGGCCTAACTTGACCATTATATGGTCTGACCACGAATCTGGTCCACAATTTTATAAAAACAATCCAATTCTAACATAATAACAGAATATTCAATAATAAACAATAACCGAAATCATTAACAATAATAAATGTTTAACAATGAAAGGGTTTCAATCCTTGTAAGGATCAACAAGGTACTTTCAAAGCTTGAATGCTGGGTAATGAAAGAATCGGATAACAAAGGAAACAACGTTTCAGGGTTTCAAGGATTTGGTCTTTCAAAGCATAAGATATCATGGATTGAGTATATAATAATTCAGTTCAGTGTCTGGTATTTAGTTTGTATGTATTTGTGGAGTAGTATCGTAGATTTGTGGTTCGTGTTTGGGTATACAATAATCAATGGCTTAGAAAGAATATGGTTCATAGCTCAAGAACAATAACTGAAATCAGGATTTAGGTTTCCGTGCTTCAAAGCACTTGCAATGTCAACAAGGCTATCAAGAATTACAATATTTCGAGAAAGTTCAGAACACTTGCCTGATATTAGCTTACTATCCTGCACTTGCTTTCAATCACAATCGTCTTACTCCTCAACTACCTGTTTCCCTTTCCTACGCCTTGCCTCTTCTGCTCACATATCATAAGCATCTATCAATCATCAACTCACAGGATTCTATTCAACACATACTTCTATCTACCCTTCATTTTACCCAAATCCGATTAACGGATTGAAATCTATGCAATAACCAAGTAAACACCGAATATATAGACCGATAGTCAAACAACAGGTCACGTATAACACATAATACATCACGTAATCAATGACATATCATTTATAAAGAAGTCACGGGTCATAAATATGCTTTCGGGTATTTAAAAATGATTTTTAAAACATTTTTCGGAATTAAAACGGGTCGTTGGATCAATTTCGGGTTAATAAACAGGGTTCGGTTGGCTCATTCTGGCTCCAAAATAATTTTAGAATAATTATCGAGCCTTGGAAATAATTTAGAATAATATTTTAAAGCTCGAAACTATTTTTCAGAATTTTTAAATCATTTTTAAATAATTAAATCTAATTAAATAACTAATTAAAATCAATTAATAATTAATTAAATCAATTAATCAATTAATTTTCGAATTAATTGACTAATTAATCAATTAAAAATTAACTGAAATTAATTAACTAATTAATTCAGATTTATTTATGAATTAAAAATAATTTTCGGAATTAAAATAATAATTTTCTAGAATTTTCAGAAATTAAAAACGAATTTTTATAATAAAAATAAATAGGAAATATGATTTTTAAACATTTTATAAACAGGAATCCTAAATTTGCAAAGTCTGGAAACTACAGGGACCAAACTGCATCGTTTTCAAAACTGCAGGGACCAAACTGCAATTTTGCAGTCCAGTCGCCGGAAAAAGTCGGGGGTGGCCGGAGAACACTTTTCTGGCGTCCTCACCCCACCAACACCTCCAGATCACATCTACACCACATCAGGAACACAACCATGCAATCAATTCATCTTAACAATCCCTGAGTTGGCCGGAATTTGGCCGTGAAATTTTCTAGTTTTCGGCGAACATCGGAAAACTTCAAAACACAACTCCCTTCTCTACAGACCTCGTTGGTTCATGAGACTTATACGACTAGATAGCAAATTTCACAGAGAACACAACCCACTATAACACAACATCAATCTATCACAGGATAAGAAACCCCCAAATTTCAATTAAGAACATTCATACGGGTTATAAACCCTAATTTTGAAATTCGAAAATTAAACTCAAATTTGAACATGTTATTAAACTCCAAATCAGACGTATGACATATGAAAATCACCAGGAAAACAAGCTCTACAACATGCAATCATCAAATCATACAAATAATCATCCGAACAAAAATTCATATTTTTAATAAAATAAATTCGAAAATAAATAATTTTTTAGAAAAATAACCTTGATTCCTGCAGTGAAACAAAACTCAGAATCTGATAGAACACTTCAAATCCTTCGTTTTGGTTACTCAAGCTTTGAAAACAGAGATCGGTAACGCCTTCGTTTTGCTGTTTGATTCTTAGAACAGTTTATGTAATTAGGGCTTTTCTCTGAAAATTATATAATTATCTGTCTGCAAATGATTTTGATACGAAATAAAATACGGAAAAAGGCTATTTATAATTATGGAAAATTAGTATCCCGTTGGATCATTCCGGATATAAAACGGTACATTTATTTGTAGAAACTGGTCCAAACGGTATCGGTTTTCGGGATAATTATCCAAATCAGTACAATTTGTACTGCGGTATTGGTCTCAGCGCCTGGCTACGTATTACGAAGTGATAATTGTGATAGTTTAATAAAAAGCTCCCGTTTATCGAGAATACGGGTTTTATTGATTTACCGAAACGAATATTGTATCGAAAATGTTGCGCCGGGACCCGCGCAGGACAAACCGTACGCCGGATCGAAAAAGTCGAAACATGGAAAATGCTCGGAATATTACAATTAGGTTAGGAAGGAGTTCTCGGAAGAGTTTCGGGTTCCAAAAACGTAACAACGGTTGACGTCAGTTGCTTCCCGTTTTTATAAAATAGATTTTAATTAACCGGAAAAAGATTTTAGAAATTTCATATGATTATTATAAATCCATAAATCAACATAAAAATAATTAGGAAGATATAACAATTATCTATATTTTATTTTGGACATATAAAAATTAAAATACTCAATTAATATTATTTTTGAATATTCAAGTATAGATAACACTTAACAATTAACTCACAGAATAGATACTGGGCACACATATTAATATCAAAAATAATTACACGATATATCCCGGATATTATAATGCCCATCCATGAAGTTCTCAATTTTATAAAAATGTTTGAAGATGAGGGTAAATAGTAACTCTGAAAATCACTAACTTGTTTTCTTGATTTTTCATGAAAGTTTAAGGCTCCTAAAGCTAGACCAAGGCTTCATCAAAGATCTTAGGACTTTATTAAGTATTAAAAAGCTTCAAGGAAGGTATAAATATTCATCCAAACTTTGTTTAAGTTTTAAGTTTCAAGAAAAGTAAGGATATTGAATATAAGTATGGTTTTGATGATTGATTTGATATTATCTTGATGTTTAGTTAATTAATTTTACGGTTGATGATTGTTGCCTCAAGAACATGATGTTATTGAGAGGAGTTAGTGTTGATATGATGATTTGATGATTTTTGATGGTGGTATAATGATTTAAGACGTAAACGAAACTCGAATCGTAATCGTAACCTCGTTAAAATGAGCAAAACTCAACTTAAGTTTCTGCAGAAGTTCCCGAATATATAAACTGTAGTTTCTTAAAAATTAACCCTTGATGATGACAGAAAATGTTATAAGGATCGTTTAGGCGCTTGAATCTCTTGATTCCGATTTACGGATCAAAAGTTATGACCGATTTAGTAAAAGGCATTTACGCGACAAAACTGCTACAAATTATGAACTTTGTAAATATAAATGATTGACTTAAAAATATTTAAAAATCATGAAATATTTACAGAGAGTAAGAAATAGAGTTTATTAGCTTCCATAAAAATGTCAAGTAAAAATGTTGAGTTTTAAATTTTATAAAAATATTGGAGCCGAGGTCGCGCGGAGTACGAACGTCAAAAAAACCCCTTGTTTGGAAACCGCCACTTCGGGATTTTTACCCCTATTACCAGAAAATCTTTTTCAAATGGTGTGTTCTAACTTTTGTCTAGATCGCGTACGCAAAAACAGTGCGTCAATTGAGTTAACGGGTTGAGAGATATCAATATTTAGTGAAAGCGGTTTGAATAGTAAAACTCCGTAGTTGACCGAACTTTTAAAATGCTTTTCACCTAATTAAATTCATTTTATCAAAATAAAACTTTTAGGATAAACATTAAAAGCACTAAAGAAGCTCCTCGAGATAGTTTCGTATTAAAATATTAATCTTACAATTTATTAAAAATAATAGAGTGCGAGTCGCGTAATAGTAATATTCGGTAAAGTCAAATCTAGAATACCACTTTGACCGTCCGTTTCGACCAAGGAGTGATACTTATTTCGAGTCGGTTGAATAATGAAAATTATGAAGTATTGAACTTATTAGAAATATAAGTTAGTGATGAGTAGGAATACTGATTAAGATTATGATGTTTGTTGATAGAAAACCCAGAACGAGAGGAAGTCGGGAAACGTATCTTAGACTCCAGGCAAGTTTTCAAACCCTACCTTTTTGAAACTGTTGTGTTGTGTTTGTTTTCAAATAATATCAATATATATATATGATGCTATATTTACGATGTTTTACGAATTATGTTATATAATATCATACGATATGATAATGATTTTGGTATATGAATTTTACCGAATTTCAATCGATAACGCTAGAGAGTAGCGTTGTATATATGAGGAGTATATTTTAGACCGATGATCGGTCAGTATAATTTTATGAAAACCCGGAAGTATTCTGGAGGTGTTTTTTTAAGAATACAAACGCTATAGTAGAGCGTGATATATAAGTTATAAGACCAAGAGTCAGTCAGTTTTGATAAAGTATAAACTCGGGAATCATCCCGGAGATGTTTTGGACCATTGAAAGTCCGTACGTATTTTATTCCAAGGAACTCGATGTCCACTTGTGGAACATTAAATACCTCAAACTTTTATTAAAACGATTTCCAAAGATCGTATTCCATCAACTATATTTTACTTGAACAACAAATATTATTTCGGTTATTAATTTAATATAGGAGAAGTATTCTCCAACGATTATTCATTTCAAACTCGACCAATTATTAAAGGTTACTTTAAATTTCTTAAACATAAATTAGTTGAGGAATATTATTTCAAGTATTCTTTTGAAGTATAATTGTTTGAGGTTTAATTATTTAATGATTATTAATTATTTATTAAATGATTTAGTATGATTTAACAATTATAAAACCTGATTTAAAATACTTTTTGAATTTTAGAAAATCATTTGAATAATTCAAGATCATCGAAGAATATTATCTCGACATATTTTAAATATAGTTTCAAAAGAAACTCCCCCTCATTTATTTATCTGTTGACAACGGTCAACTCACATTATCTTACTACTTCCTCCGAAAATTTCGGAAGTACGTATACATATATATATATATATACCCTAATAAGATAAGCTGTTTCTATCAACAAGCAAAACGCTTGGGGGAACTTCGATATGGTTCGAGTTCTCGAGATATGATAGAATTCTTTTAAAGGACAAGGGAGGGGTAGACTCTAGTACTATGTGTACTAGGGAGACTACCAAAGGTACCTCAGGCGAAGGTACTCTGTGTACTCAGGAACTTGTGAAGTATGTGTACACCCAAAATGGGACACGTAGCTCGAATGCGGCAAGGGTGATAACCGGGATACGAAGGTGTTGTCCTTCTACTTGTAGAAAATGTTACTATTTCCCGTATTACGACTGATTATCGTATGCGGCGGCTCCAATGAATGTCCTGTATTCTTCCAATTGAAATTGAGATGCAATACCGTAACCCAAGCTTAGGTGATGGGTTTACCATTAAGGTATTTGCAGACTAATAAGAAAATCAAAGAATTGTTTTGAAAAGAGGGGTGTATCACCAAGAAAACTACTTTGAATAAATATGTATCCTTGTAGGGAGTAATATAATTTCCTTTAACAGTCTTTTCATACCGTTGATTATTATGGCTGAGCATTATTACTCACTCTTGCTTTCTTTTAAATGTCACAACACAACAGATTACCAGTATGATGGCATGGGACTTAGTAACTTGAAATCGTGGGGAGAATCCCTTACAGCTTTATCTCATGTGGACCAGAGTATCTAGATAGGTATAAGATGTTAGTAGTAATTATTGTAACTTCATGTAGAGGTTACGAATAATTGTTTAAGATCCTGTAAAGTACATTTGAGTGTAATAAAAGAAGATTACATTTTGTACATCATTTCTAAGGCTATAACTTGTGTGTGTGCGCGCGTGAGATTGGGGTATGTTGGATTATTAAATCAATACATCAATACAGGTTACACATGAGTGAAGGATGGCGTGACGACCCAGATTCCTGACACCGGATTTGGGGGTGTTATAGAAATGGTATCAGAGCCTTAAGTTATAGTACTTAGAGACGAGAGTGTTAGTATTTTGTCTAGATGCGAGATTTCGTAAGAGCTCATATAGAGTTCATCACTGGACTACCGGATGTAGCCCCAAGGTGTAAGTTAGGATAAGTGTATATTTGAGGTATTAAAGTGTGACTAATAGAACCATTGGAGATTATCATAATGATGAGAAAAAAAAATTAGAATCATATATGATTTGGCAAGGATGTGGATGTAGAACTCGGAGTTGAGTCTCCGGGGCATTTGGGGTAAAGACGATATTATCAACACCATATGTAAATTTTGATAACACGAGCCTTGTTACTCTTAGTTCTTTATAGGTTGCCCATGAAGGGGCATCACATGTGAGAACCATAAATCTAATTATTAATATACAGTTGAGGTTATTGATCCAAACTAGTTGAAGGTGTCATTTTACCAATGAGGATGTGAATGCCGTATTAATCACGAATTCACCAGAGATTGTGTCCAATATACCCTAAGGATTTTAATTCTATTAAGGAATATTTAAATGTAATATAAGAATGTTATCGTAAGACGAGTACACTACATGATATTATTAGTGCGCTTAACTCGTAAGGTTATGATGGTTTAGCTCAGAGATCGAGAACATCGAGAATTGATGGCATGTGTACAATTAAATGGCGTAAGATTACAATGAGCGATACTTCGATCTTAGAACCTTTTAAAAGGATAGACCAGTGAGTCTAGACTGGAATTTTTTGGTAGAAATGATGTCAGAGACTACGTATATATACTCATAGACCTCTAATATATTCGGTAATGTATGTTCACTTACACACACATGCCACCGAACTTATGGACTGCATTGAGATCTCTAAGAGATCTCTTTGATCTGTTCTCAGGGAGAACTAGCCACTTGTAGTTAGTAATGGATGCGTGTAGCAGGCCCCTATCGGCTTAAAAGATGCTTTTGGAATATTTCTGAGTAAGGTCTTCGAGGTAAAACACCTGAATGACATATATACGTGCGAAAGTCAAGTTAGTAAGCGATTTTAAAATGATTTGAAAGAGACACTAACTGAAATAAGGAATTACAAAGATGAAGAGGTGGTATCATCCTCAGACGGATAATAACGAGAGTTAGGATAATCTGTGAAATATTTTGGCACCTACTCATTATCATGCTACTCCCTCCAAACCGTTGATCATTCGTATTGCCTTGATAAATCATATCAGGCAATCCCTTTTGTTCCCTACTTTGAACTTTTGATGTGACCATCTTGAATAGTCTTTCTACGCATCAGGACTTGTTCAATCCTTTTAGTTGATCCATAAAGTTTCATTCATAAATTATGATTCTCATGTTCGGCTCAGAGCTATTTATACTTTATTTCAATTATCCAAGGAAGTTTTTCATAAATTTCCTCAATTCATCGACGAATATTCATAATGAATATCTTCATTTGATTCATCTTTCATACTTACGCTTCTCAGTCAAGATCGTAAATATCTAACAAATTGTTAAAAATATGGATGATCTAATATCTATGGATTCCTCGGGAATCCTTTTCTTCTAATCAGGATGAAATTGTATATTGAACTTTGAAATCATAGTAAGGGTGCCAATTTGATATTGGTATTTCGAATTCAATTTTATTTGAGAATATGATAAAGTATGTGAACGAGGGCACCTCTGAGTGTACCATTTTATTGGCAAGAAATATTTGATGAGAGGCTATCGATTGTTCCGATTCCAAGGCCACTCGATTCAGAGATATAATCGCTTTTCTCGGCCCCAACTGGAAAACTCTTCATTTTGAAATCGTCATCCATGTAGCCACAAATTCTTCAGTGGTTACGATATTGAGATTTTCTTTTTCGAACAAACTGAAATATGCTTAGTTTTATATGTTCTCATGAACGACTAGTTAATGTCCTAACTAGTCGAAATTTTAATTAATACGATGAAAACCTAGCTAATCGTTCTAGATAGTTTCTACGGGCCAAACCAATTGTGTTGGCCATTTTCTTAGCCGGTTGATAATATTGCTTGATATGGACTAGTTATTATTTTGTTAGTTCCACTTCCAATCAAAGTGTTATTATTCCAAAGTGCATTATATATGCAAAATTTAATTGTTGATGAAATTTTCAAAGAATGATTTAATTGAGACCTAACTAGGTCGCCCACTCAAACGGGAATTTAAATTCAGTTTTATGAAATATTTTGTTCATGAAATATTCTATCCTTTTGTTTATATAAAGAATATCCAATTAAAATCATAAAGTGATTGAAGAACAATATACTTCCCTATTTGTTAATCATTGAATAAAATTCCTTCTTTCAAAATAGCATCTCTTTGAAACCTCAATGGTTAACATTTGGTTGAGGATGTTATTCGATATTTCTTTCATTATTCGAAAAGAAAAGTATTCTTTCAATGAGAAAATCTTACAAGTATCATTCATATGATGTTATTATTGCAATCATTGCTTTCAAGAAATATTCTCTATAACATCATAATATAAAATTTTAAGGACATGAAAGGATAATCCTTGTTGTATTCTTCCTTCCAAGTAATAAATCTTTTGAGTGTTGCGACTCTTTTATTCAGAGCTCATTATTTGTTCAGGTGTTAGATTTTGAAATCTTGTTAAAATTGTCTAAATTTCATCGATATCGTGAAAATCATTTTTCCAAGGCTAATTACCTTCCGAACAAAGAAAGGTATAGTTGAGAACCGATTGTTGTAATATGAGACTGAAAGCTCAGTGCTATGATGGTGCAATCGGAGCATCGTGATGAGTAAGTTATTTTAAAAAGGGAATACCATGTTTAGTTATTATCATAAGGATCCTTAACATGGTTATAGAAGAACGATAATAGAGATATAATGTGATTAATGAGGTACACTTTTGTGAAACACTATCGGGATAAGAACTAATGAATTCGGGAAAGACCAATCATGTATGAATTCGAGGAATTAGATTTTCAAAAAGTGAAGGTAAGATTAGTAATAACCTCTTGTTAGAAATACTTGGTGATAAAAATAGGATTTTGTATGAAATGTAATGATATGTCTACACGGCTTAATGACCATTACATAAGATGTTCTAATAATAATCTAGAATAATCGCGATAAGGTTCGCACTGGTAGGGACAAATAGTTTAACTTATGAGAAAATTTAATTTTTTTTCTTATATTGAACACGAGGTAGGGGCTATAGTCAAATTGATCAAGAGTTGTGATTGAGAAATCTATAATCATCAAGGAAAGGCCAATATGGTGGCCGATACTTTAAGTAGTAAGAGACAGATTGAGATTAATAAATTTCAGGACAACTGATGAAAAGGATCGCATGAATGAATTTTGAAGTTGAGACAAGGTGAATAGAACCCTTTATTAGGTAACCGGAAGATTTGATGATGCCTAGAAACTTAAAAGGATATTTGTCATGACCGAATATGAAAGGGATGTCATTGATTAGGAAAGTAAGTACTCGACATGGTTAAAAGTGAAAACAGAAAGGCGGGGTTTAAATTTTGGCGATTGCGGCCTGTAAATGACCCGAATGGGAGTAAGAGTTAATTATAATAAATTTTGAAGGAGGATTATCAAGAACTAAGTTAGCCGTCGTGCTATTTGAGGATTTTGAATGATGGATTAAATAAGACCGCTTATTTATTACGCAAACGATAGATGTCCACTCTACAAAATTGTTATGAACGCGGAAGAGATAATTGGGACAGAGAGACCCCGTGACGACTGCGCCGCGCAAGGGCCTAAGATTTAATTTCACAACGGACTATTTCCCAAGATATTTTGTGAAAAAGGATGGACAGAGGCACGACTTAGAGTTCTCAAATCGACAAGTAGAATGAGAGGACTATCCTGACCATTGAAGATACGTCTAACGGCTTATCTTTTATTTGGAACGGTTTGGGGAATCGCCTATTGTTGACAAATAATTCGTGTAGATGTACTTACCATGCTAGCATACAAAAAATAGTCGTCGATATCCCTTACGAAGGACAACGTGAAAGAATGAAGGATGTCATTGTCAGAGCTGATAGAAGGCAAAGAAGATCGTATACGCCCTATAAAGGCCACTGGTAGCTGGTACCAATAAACGCGAATATGTCTAAGGAGCTAGCGTGAATAACAAGTACGACCCATAAGGTATCGTAAGTACTATAGATATTATACGGGGAATGATTAAAGAAGTCTGACCGATAACAGAAGCTGAGCGTTTCACGAGTCTAAACGTGTCAATCAATTGCGTATGAAATGGTGCTTCCTTCAAGATGGCAACAGGACCCGACGTACCTTACGTTACTACGGGAAGAAATGTTAAATCTGGCGCTAAACATATAACAGGAGACGAGCGTGTAGAAATGTAATGAAAACTTCTTACATAAAATAATCGACATAGATGATGCGCCGAAATGAGCAAACGTTAAGGAACGAAACTCTTGCACTAGTAAGAGTGATGGAGGGGGAAACGAATAAGTTGAAGGAGCACTCCAAACACTAGAAGATGTGCTAATAGTCCATATTATAGATTTCTAAGAAAAATGAAGTGACCAATTGACGTTAATCGAATTACCGACAATAACGAGTTATCGTGCGGGCATTGGAACGGCTACAAAGCTTGTACGGAAGAAAGAATCGTTCTTCCTTAGGTTGGGAAAGAGTTGGTAAGCGGAGGATACTTGGACCATTGTTGAGTCAACAGACCAGAGAAATTCCTAGAACTTATCAGAACCCGGCTAGTGGAAGCCCAGGATAGACAATAGAGATATGCGGACCAAAACTATTAAGACAGGAAGTACGAAGTAACAGACCAAGTATTGTTGAAAATGCCTCCCGGGGAGGGAATGATGAGATTCGAAAAGATAGAGAATACAAAGTAGGGGATTCAGTGTTGTTGAAGGTATCTCCATGGAAGGGAGTAATGAGGTTTGGAAAGAAAGGGAAGCTAAGTCCCAGATTCATAGGACCCTTTAAAATTTTGAGGAGATCAGAACCTCTAGCTTACGAGCTCACCTTGCCTCCTAATCTGCAACAAGTGCACAACGTGTTCCACGTGTCAATGCTAAGGAAATACCATGACGATGCGCGATATGTGATAGAGTACAAGCAGGCAGATTTACAACCAGACCTGATTTACATTGAGAAACCAGTAAGAGTAATGGACCAAAAAGAACAAGTGCTGAGGAACAAGACTATGAAGCAGTTTAGAATCTTGTGGAAAAAAAATCAAAGTATTGAAGAGTCAACTTGGGAACTAGAAGATGCAATGAGGAATATATATCCCCGCCTATTTTCTAATTGATCCCGGGACGGAATCCTTGTTAGAGGGGAAGATTGTAATAACTCCAATTTTTGAGACTTTGTAAAAACGTTTAATGAATAGAAACCCTGGCAGGCGGGGAAAACCTTTTAGCCCACAGTATGTTGTGCAAGAGAAATTGAGTTTCGGAGTTGATAACATAATTATACGTACCAAATAAGTCTATGTAAACGCTATTAGTTTTCGAAGAAAACGAACTTTGAAAAATGACCGTATTTACGAACCATCGAGGATTACGGGAATCACAATATAATTACGAATTTAAAACCCTACAGATTTATATCCAAGAACGATACTTCAAAACATAAAGAATAAATATGAAAGGATTTACGCCGCGAACCGTTTACGAGAAATCATTACGAAAATGATTAAGCGACCGAATAAATGCGTAAACGAATAAATAAACATATCACGTTAACTAACCATGGTAGAAAAGTAACCATGGTTACTTTATCAAATAGTAAGCTAAGCTATGTAGGCATGATCACCTAAAGCTAAGGAATAGTGAAGCTAAAGGCTAAAACCAACTTGATTAGCTTGTAATTAGGAAAGCTAGTAAGATTGGTCCAAGATATGTCAACATAATACTAGCTTAGGTTATATACTAAAAGATATACAAACATATAACACAAGTCTTATTCAAGAAGCAAGTAAGAAGCTCACAAAATCTCTCTCTCTCTCTCTCTCCAAAAACTCAATGTTGATTTTCAAGAACACCATGGAAAGAAAAATTCATATCTCATGATCTACTCATTCAAAAATTACCAAATTTTTACCAAAGCTCTTTCATATTATGGGTACGTCACGTACCAAATTTCATGCCCATCCATGAAGTTTTCAATTTTATAAAAATATTTGAAGTTGAGGGTGAATAGTAACTCCGAAAATCACTAACATGTTTTCTTGTTTTTTCATGAAAGTTTAAGGCTCCTAAAGCTAGAACAAGGCTTCATCAAGGATCTTAGGACTTTATTAAGTATTAACAAGCTTCAAGGAAGTTATAAACATTCATCCAAACTTTGTTTAAGTTTTAAGTTTCAAGAAAAGTAAGGATCTTGGATATAAGTATGGTTTTGATGTTTGATTTGATATTATCTTGATGTTTAGTTAATTAGTTTTAAGGTTGATGATTGTTGCCTCAATAACTTGAAGTTATTGAGAGTATTTAGTGTTGAGATGATGATTTGATGATTGTTGATGGTGGTATAATGATTTAAGACGTAAACGAAACTCGAATCGTAATTGTAACCTCGTTAAAATGAACAAAACTCAACTTAAGTTTCTGCAGAAGTTCCCGAATATATAAACTATAATTTCTTAAAAATTAACACTTTATTATGATATAAAATGTTTTAAATTGTTTAGGCGCTTGAATCGCTTGATTCCGAAGTTATGACCATTTTAGTAAAACGGATTTACGGGACAAAACTGCTACAACTTACGAACTTTGTAAATATAAATGATTGACTTAAAAATATTTAAAAATCATGAAATTTTTACAGAGAGTAATAAATAGAGTTTTTTAGCTTCCATAAAAATTTCAAGTAAAAATGTTGTTTTTTCAATTTTATAAAAATATCGGAGCCAAGGTCGCGCGGAGTACGAACGTCAAAAATAACCCCTGTTAGGAAACTGCCACTTCGGGAATTTTACCCCTGTTACTAGAAAACCATTTTCAATTGGTGTGTTCTAATTTTTTTCTAGACCGGGCACGCGAAAATGGTGTATCAATTGAGTTAACGGTTTGGGGGATATCAATGTTTTAGTGAAATCGGTTTGAATAGCAAAACTCCGTAGTTGTCCGAACTTTTGAAATGCTTTTCACCTAATTAAATTCATTTTATCAAAATGAAACTTTTAGGATAAATATTAAAAGCACTCAAGAAGATCCTCAAGTTGGTTTCGTATTAAAATATTAATTTTACGATTTATTAAAAATAATAGAGTGCGAGTCGCGTAATAGTAATATTCGGTAAAGTCAAATCTAGAATACCACTTTGACCGTCCGTTTCGACCAAGGAGTGATACTTATTTTGAGTCGGTCGAATAATGAAAATTATGAAGTATTGAACTTATTAGAAATATAAGTTGGTGATGAGTAGGAATACTGATTAAGATTATGATGTTTGTTGATTAGAAAACCCAGAACGAGAGGAAGTCGGGAAACGTATCTTGGACTCCAGGCAAGTTTTCAAACCCTAACTTTTTGAAACTGTTGTTTTGTGTTTGTTTTCAAATAATGTCGATATATACATGATCCTATATTTATGATGTTTTACAAATTACGATATATAATATCATACGATATGATAATGATTTTGGTATATAAATTTTACCGAATTTCAATCGATAAAGCTAGAGAGTAGCGTTGTATATATGAGGAGTATATTTTAGATCGAGGATCGATCAGTATAATTTTATGAAAACCCATAAGTATTCCGGAGGTGTTTTATTTAATAATACAAACGCTATAGTAGAGCGTGATATATATGTTATAAGACCGAGAGTCGGTCAGTTTTTATAAAGTATAAACTCGGGAATCATCCCGGAGATGTTTTGGACCATTAAAAGTCCGTACGTATTTTATTCCTAGGGACTCGATGTCCACTTGCGAAATATTAAATACCTCGAACTTTTATTAAAACGATTTCCAAAGATCGTTGTTATGGATAAAAAACTAAGGTTATTATTTGCTGTATTTATTACTAAGATTCGGAAGCTCAAGGCCTTTAATGGCTGCTCTCGTGTTTCGTAGCTCAATTCTGCCTTTACGAGATGCCTACGTATCTCTGTGAATTAGAGAATCAAGCCAAAAAACTAGTTCTTGGTGATGCTTGCCCTCGGGGCTATGGCGACGAGGGCTCACCAAGGACGTAGTGACTTTCGTGTCCTTCCAGGACTAAGTTTAAAATGTAGTTTTGATTTGTGGGGTGAGTCCCCTTATATAGATGTTGGGAGTCCTTTAATTGGACTTGGGTTAGGAGACTTGGTGGGCAAGTCTCATAATTAGAATGGACTTTGGAGTCCTAAGAGGTAGGAAGTTGATTCCTTATCCCACCAGGTTCCTTGGAGGCCAATCTACAAGAATTTATTTCTCCACTAGGACTCATCTTATTAGCTGATTTATCCCTTATTAATTAATTACGAAATTAATTAATATTCAGGGTTTTGGGCCTTCTCGAATGGGCCTAGCTGTTGGCCCAATTCTTATATGTTTAATGCAACATTAATTACATATCCAGGCCTTATTTTCTTCCCTATCATTTGCCCCCCAACTTTTGGGAAACATTGACTAGGTTTCGCAGAAGTTAAGTTCATTTGTTCCCTTACAGAGTATCGTTTTTGCGTAAAGTTGTGGAGCGACCTACACATTTACAACGATTTGCTTTCATCCCTATTATTTTAGGAATTATCTTAATTTCCAGGAATTTTCCCTGAATTCTGGGATTTTTCCTTAATTTCCAGGAATTTTTCCTTTAATTTTGGATTTTTCCTTCATTTTCTGGATTTTCCCCTTAATTCTGGATTTTTCCGTCATTTTCTGGATTTTCCCCTTAATTCTAGGATTTTTCCTTAATTTTCTGGATTTTTCCCTTAATTCTGGGATTTATCCTTAATTTCCAGGAATTTTCCCCTTAATTCTGGATTTTTCCTTCATTTTCTGGATTTTTCCTTTAATTCTGGGATTTTTCCTTAATTTTCTGGATTTTTCCCTTAATTCTGGGATTTTTCCTTCATTTTCTGGATTTTCCCTTAATTCTGGGATTTTTCCTTAATTTTCTGGATTTTTCCCTCATTTTCTGGATTTTCCCCTTAATTTTGGGATTTTTCCTTAATTTTCTGGATTTTCCCCTTAATTCTGGGATTTATCCTTAATTTCCAGGAATTTTTCCCTTAATTCAGGATTTTTCCTTCATTTTCTGGATTTTCCCTTAATTCTGGGATTTTTCCTTAATTTTCTGGATTTTTCCCTTAATTCTAGGATTTTTCCTTCATTTTCTGGATTTTCCCCTTAATTCTGGGATTTTTCCTTAATTTTCTGGATTTTTCCCTTAATTCTGGGATTTATCCTTAATTTCCAGGATTTTTTCCCTTAATTCTGGGATTTTTCCTTAATTTTCTGACTCAAAATCGATCAGGAGATGTGTCAAATCGATCAGGAATCCTGACCCCTGATCGAATTAACCGTCAATCTGTCACTCTGGTCGATGGAATTTCAACCAGGATTTGTGCCAAAATCGACCAGGATATCTGATCGAAATCGATCAGGATCCTGATCGAACTAGCTCACAATACACCATTCTAATCGATGGAATCTTCGATTAGGATTTATACAAAATCGATCAGGATTCTGATCGATTAATACATACTTCTAACTTTCTGTTCGCATGAAACTTCGATCATGATTTTATCCTTTTTCGATTAGGACTCTGATCAAACTAATTAACCCTTTGACCTTCTAATCGAATGAAATATCGATCAGGGTTCTTTCCTTTGTCGATCAGGACTCTGGTCGAACTAAGTGGATTTTTACCCTTCTAATCGAATGAAATATCGATCAGGGTTCTTGCCTTTGTCGATCAGGACTCTGATCAAATCATTTCTTCAAAATTCTGGTCAATTTTTGACTCTTCAGTTTCCATTCCTGCTTCTAGAATATCCCTGAAACTTCCCTATGATGGGCTTTCCTCAAATTGGGCCTGGCTATATGGGTCTTCTCTTTTTCCAAATCCTAATTGGATTTGGGGCTTTGATTTGTTCCTTATGCCTCTTTGTGGGCTTTTTTTATATTTGATCCCTTTTGTTGATTTTCTTTAGAAAATCCTGGATTTGGGCATTGATACTGGGCTTCTTGGGCCCCTATTTTTCCAAATCCTTTTTGGATTTAGGCCTCATTTTGAATCTTCGAGGACATTCCGGAAAGTTCTGGAATGTGGGCCTTTTCTTATCATGGTGATTAACATAATCGTCCCTTAAGACTATCGATTTGTGTTTAGCCTCAGCCAGACTTTTCTGATTGTTTTCTAGTGAACGTTCTATTCTTCATGAAACTTGTTTTCGTGGATGTCCTGGTCTTCAAGAAATTTGTTCTTATGGACTCTTTAGCCTTCGCGGAACTTATTTTCCTCCGTGAAGGTTCTAGTCGGCCTAACCCTTCCTTGTGGTGGACTAGGCGTCACTGACTCTTGGTCGGCCAGAATCTCACCTCCGTGAGCGTCTTACTCTTCATGAAACTTATTTCCCTCCATAAGGGTTCTAGTTCATGGTTTTCTTAGAACCTTCTCTTAGGGGCCATCCCTATTAGTTCCGGACGTCTGTAGACGCTCCTTCGAGGACATCCTTTAGACAGTCAAAGATCTTCATGGATGGCTACTCGGCCTCCTCTGGTCGGTCAAGGGGAAACATTTTTGCTTTCTTGGACAACATGTCTCGATGGACCTCGAACATAAACTATCACGTTCGTGTTCTTGATGGGTCCTCATAATTTAAAGGAACCTTAGTAAAGCTGGCTTAACCCCTCTTATTTTTCCATTGGTTAAGTTTGTTCCAATTAGGCGAATAGCTTCCTGAGGCGGGGATGTGCGGGACTCATGCCTTATATTTGGTACACCTATTCTTTTTAGAACTTTCAATACTTCAAAAATTAAAGGAGGAGCCTGGCTGGCTTAAGGCATCCCTTGGAGGTCGGTCTGCTGGAGCCCTTTCCGAGGGATCTCCAGTTGGTCAAAGACTTTCTCTTGAGGCTGATCTGCCTTCTTTGGTAGGCTGGAGTTTGTAATGTAGACTTCAACTGACCATATACATTTCGTGAAGTTAGCTTTCTAATATCTTTTTCTTATTAGGCCCACGCCTACTTCGCAGCTTCTTTTACTAGGAGTGCAAAATGAAGGATTGAGCACATGGCCTTGGATGCATCGATGAAGAAACTTGAGAGAAAGTTTCAGGACTGGGATTCTAGAGCTCTCTTAGCATTTATCGACGGTCGGAAGACTTATTCAAGATGATGGACACCCATGATGAGTTGCGCTCCGTTAAAATGTCCATTGGCTCTGTTCATAGCTCTTACCCGAATATGGTAAATTTGCAGGGCTTTCCTAGCCTTTGGGTTGTTTCTGAGGTTGCCATTATTGGCCAATCATCTGATTTTGGACTATAGATTGTCCTTCAGTGTTTAGGCCTTGCATGACTTTGTTTGCCGTGTGTGGCTTTTATCTATTTGCGGTCCTTCATGGACTTGAACACCTTCAGTGTGTAACCTAATTATTCATCATGACTTGATTTCTGATCCTTCATGATCTCCTACATTTGTAGTTTGATTTCATATTCGTCTTTTATTTTCGGTACTTTGGTCCTTCGGGAATTTTATTCATTGGATGCTCGTACACTGGTCGACCTTATTCCTCCATTTACTATAAGTACCAGGAACATATCTTTCATGTCCTAAACATATTAAACCTTCAGCTTCGAAACACGCCAGGAAGGGGCACTTTGTCACTGCTCAGGGTTTCTGACTTGTGGGATCCTCGTCCTCATGTTTTCTTGACCTTATACGGTCTTTCCCAGTTTGGGATTAACTTTTCTTTCTCTTCAACTCCTGAAGCCTCAATCTTTCTTAAGATCAAGCCTCCTTGGTAAAAGAACCTTTCTTTAACCCTTTTATTAAAATAGAGGGAGGCTCTTCGTTCATGGTCTATATTGCGGGCGCTGGCCTCATCTCTGACCTCGTCAATGGGATCGAGAGCGAGCCTCATGCCTTCTTCATTAGTTTCCGATTCATAATCTTTGATCCTAGGGGATCCATGTGTAATTTCAAGGGGGACCACTGCCTCAGCTCCGTATGCCGGCATGAATGGGGTAGCTTCAGTTGTCACTTTACAGGTGGTATGATATGTGCATACTATAGGCAGCAACTCATCCACCCAAGTATTTTTCGAGCGTTCAGCCCTCTTTTTAAGTCCATCCAGGATTATTCGATTCGCCACTTCCGCTTGCCCATTGGCTTGCGGGTAAGCCACAGAGGTGAATCGTAATTCAATTTTATTCTCCTCACAATACTTTTTGAATTCCTCATTATTGAACTGTGTTCCATTATCGGTGACTAGGATGCGGGGAATTCCATACCGACACATGATATTTTCCTACAGGAATTGTGCAAACCTGCTTAGTTGTGATTTTGGCCAAAGGATTGGCTTCAATCCACTTAGTAAAATAATCAATGGCTACAATCAAGAACTTTCTTTGTGTCGTGGCCATGGGGAAGGGCCCAAGTATATCCATTCCCCACATAGCAAAGGGGATGGGTGAGTTGATGGCTTCTTCACATATTCTTTGGCATGAGCCATCATTTTTGGCCAATAGAAGCCTAAACGGGTTATCTTATGAGCTAACGTTCTGCCCCCAAGTGTTGCCCACATATACCTTCATGTACTTCTTCAAGAGCCAAGCGTGCCTCATCGGGCCTTAGTGCTCGAACAGCCAACTTCCGTGCTTCAGTAGCATCGTTTGACAACCAACCGGTTTGAATGTGAGCCTTAATGGGATCTATCCATGATGTCCCCAGGCCTATAGGAGCTATAAGCCTAACATCAATACTTCGTGTCTTCAGAACGCGGAAGTATACACTTCCTGAACTTTTCTCTATCTCAAATGAAACAAATTTCGATAAAGCATCTGCCTTAGCATTTTCCTTCCTTGGAATGTGTTCAATATGGCATTCATCGAATTGGGTCATCACAACCCTTACTAGGCGAACATACTTAGCCATCGTATTATCCCTTGCCTCAAACTCTCCCTTTACTTGGGATATGGTCAGCTTCGAGTCTCCACAGACCTTTAAATTCTTGACTCTAAGTGTCCCTGCTAGGCCGAGGCCAGCTATCAGAGCTTCATATTCTGCCTCGTTGTTTGTGGTCGGGAAATCTAACTTTATAGCATATTTAATCAAGAACCCATCAGGGCTTTGTAAAACCAATCCTGCTCCACTTGAATTTGTTTTTGATGCTACATCAAAATAGAGGACCCAATATTCCTTCTCCGTATCATCCTTTTCTTTGTCCCCTTTATCAACTTCCTTGTCTTGAGGTATGGTATATTCCTGCCCCCCGACTTCTTGGTTGGGTATGGTACATTCCACCACGAAGAAAGCCAATTTCTGGGCTTTTATTGCCGTTCGTGTCTTATACTTGATGTCGAATTCTCCCAGCTCTATTGCCCACTTGATCAACCTTCCACTAGCTTTGGGACTATGAATGATTCTTCTCAAGGGTTGGTTTGTTAGCACCTCAATTCTATGAGCCTGGAAGTAAGGGCGCAACTTTCTTGAGGCCATTACCAAGGCTAAAACAAACTTTTCAATAGTTGAATAATTCAACTCAGCTCCATGCAAAATTTTGCTCACATAGTATACGGGTTTTTGGATTTTCAGTTCTTCCTTAACCAACACAGCGCTCAAGGCACTTTCTGAAATGGCCAAGTACAAGTATAAAACCTCATTCAAAGCTGGCTTGGCCAACAACGGGGCCTGGGCCATATATTTCTTCAATTCCTCGAATGCCTTCTGGCTTTCCTCACTACATACAAAATCCTTAACCTTCTTTAAGGACTTGAAGAATGACAAGCACTTGTCCCCAGATTTGGAGATGAAGCGTCCCAACGCAGCAACCCTTCTAGTGAGCCTTTGAACATCTTTGATAGATTTTGGTGGTTCCATGTCTAGGATTGGCTTTATTTTGTCGGGATTGGCCTCAATTCCTCTATTGGAGACCATTAATCCCAAAAATTTTCCAGATCCTACTCCGAAAGCACATTTCGTAGGGTTTAACATCATCTTGTGGTATCTCAGGACCTCAAAAGCTTCCCTCAAATGGGTTATATGGTCAGTCTTCACTAGACTCTTGACTAACATGTCATCAACATAGACCTCCATGGTCTTACCAATAAGATCCTTAAAAATCTTATTTACCAACCTTTGATAGGTGGCTCCTACATTCTTGAGACCAAATGCCATAACAAGATAACAAAAAACACCAAAGTCAGTGATGAATGATACCTTTGAGATGTCGTCCTTATGCATCTTGATCTGATTATATCCACTAAATCCATCCATAAAGCTCAGCATCTCATGTCCAGCAGTGGCATCTATCAAAGTATCTATCCTTGGTAATGGGAAACAGTCCTTGGGGCATGCGTCATTCAAATCAGTGAAATCTACACACATCCGCCATTTTCCATTGACTTTCTTTACAATCACAGGGTTCGCCAACCATTCTGGAAATTGTATCTCCTCAATGAAACCAGCCTCTAAGAGCTTCTCTACTTCTTGTTTTATAGCTTCTTGCCTCTCTGGAGCAAAATTTCTTTTCTTTTGTTTCACTGTTTTTCGGTTCGGATCTACATTCAGTTTGTGAGTGATTAGTTCCGGGTCTATGCCTGGCATATCAGCTGCCGACCATGCAAATACATCATTATTTTCTTGTAAAAACCTCACCAACTTCCCTCTAAGAGGTTCCTTTAGTGTTGCTCCTATGAAAGTCACTTTCTTAGGATCCTCAGGATCTAAAGGAATCGGAACCAAGTCTTCTGCTGGCTCCCCCCTTTTCTCATCATTCTCACGGATATCCAGATCTTCAATGGGCAGAACCTGCCCCCCGACTCCATCTGCCCTTAAAGAGGCTACATAACAGCTTCTAGCCATTTTTTGATCTCCTCTCTCTTCTCCAATCCCATTCCGGGTGGGAAACTTCATAACTGAATGGTAGGAAGAAGGGACTGCCTTGAAGTTATGTATCCCTGTTCTCCCCATGATAGCATTATAAGTTGAACTAGCCTTTACCACCACAAAATCCAACATCTGCGTTGCTTGTCTTGGTTCCGTACCTATAGTGGTTGGCAACTTGATTATCCCTTCCACAAGACATTCTACTCCAGCAAATCCATATATCGGCATGTCGGTTGGTGTCAACTGGGAGTCGTTATACCCCATCCTTAGAAAGGCGTCATGGAGCAAGATATCCACATAAGCACCATTATCCACAAGGACCCTCTTAACCGGGCTATTTCCTATTACCGGTGTTATGACCAGCGGGTCGTCATGAGGAAACTTCACACCCACTAGGTCAGAATCATCAAAAGTCAATGTCACTTATGTCCTGGCCCTCTTCGGGGCTTCTCCAACAATATGCATAACCTCTCTAGTATATGCCTTTCTGGAATTTTTGGACAATCCAGCAGCAGTTGGACCTCCAAAGATCGTGTTTATCACAGGCCCTCGAGGTCGCGACCCTCCAAAAATTGCATTTATAAACGGTCCTCTAGGCTGGGGATTCCGCCCCTGACCGTCTTGGTCCCTCCTGTGATCTTCAAAGTTTTTCCTTGCATTATTATTCCTATCCCCTCCTTCTCTAGTGTATTTGTTCAATCTTCCTTTTCGAATGAGGAACTCAATTTCATCCTTCAGTTGTCTACACTCATTGGTGTCATGACCCACATCTTTATGAAATCTGCAATACTTGCTCTTGTCTAGCTTGGCAGGATCAGCCTTCAAGAGTTTAGGCCAACGAATATCCCGACCTTTCTCGATTTTCATCAAGATCTGGCTTCTAGGAGCATTCAGCTTAGCATATTCAGTGAATTTTTGCCCAGGTCCTCCCTTCTTGGGGATTGAATCAGGGTTTTGTTCGGTTCTAGGATACTTGTCCTTAGCGATATATTCCAGGTCAGTTTTCCGCTTTTTGCCTCCAACGAGCTCATTACTCACTACGGTCTTCCTCATGCTCTCTTCCACCTTGATGTATTTCCCTACCTTATCCTGGAGCTGCAACATGCTTTAAGGGGGGCGCTTGGCCAAGGACATCTTGAAGAACTCATCCCTTATTCCTTGTTGCAGCGCTATCATGGCTACCTTGTCATCAAGGTCCGGGACTTTTAAAGCCTCCTTTGTGAAACGATTCAGGTAGTCTCTCAAAGATTCCTTTGCTCCATGCACAATGCTCATGAGGGATGCTGAACTTTTCTCATGCACTCTCCCACTGATGAATTGTTTGATAAAAGCCTGACTTAATTATCTGAAGGATCCAATGGAGTTCGGGGGCAAACGACTATACCATCTTTGAGCCATTCCCGACAGGGTTTGAGGAAAGGTCCGACACTTAATAGCGTCATTCACGGGCTGCAGCAACAGTGCATTAGAGAATGTCCTGACATGATTGACGGGATCTCCAGTGCCATCATAAGCTTTGATAGTGGGTATCTTGAACTTCCTTGAGATATGGGCATTCATTATCAGGATCTGCAAGGGGAAGAAGATGGGTTGGATCAGTTCTCGGGACTACAGCCCTTCTTTGTATTGGACCATCCAGGTCTATGATAGGAGGAGGATTTCTCCCCCTTGGAGGTATTGGGGGTCTAGAGTTCTGGTGCGCCTCCAAGTCGCGCTTCAGCCTTTGAATCTCAGCCTCGTGAGCCCTGATCCTTTCCTGCACTTCTTGGAGATTCGTCCCTTGGGTGCTCCTAGGACGTTGGCTACCATTAGCCATCGGCTCTTTCCCAGCACGTCTCCTTCTTGGAGCCACTTCATCATCCGAAGATTCAGAGTCTCTCTCAGTGTAAGGACCAGAAAATTCCTGATCCTCAGGAATAGGAGCCAAGCCTCGTATGTAGGGGGTGACCGCCCTCATGCCACTCCGTCCAGCGTGTCCACTTCCTCCAACCTCGGGGTAAAGGGGCATCCCATAAGGGGGGTTAGTGGTTACAGCAGTTGAATATTCGTACCCAATGGGTGGAGAATTCACAGGTGTATGTAGTTGTTGAAGTTGGGGTTTCGTTTCTTGAGGAGTCGGGGGAATCGTCCCTTGAGATTGAGGTTCAGTTGCCCCCACCTGGGCTCCTCCTTGGGTGACGGCATAGGTCGAATGCGGAGGTATCTCCATGGTTGACGAAATTGTTTGGGTTGTCACAGCTGGTGTACTTCCATGGGTACTGTTGTCACTCCGTGTTCTCGTCATGGTTATTGTTGTGCTTTCCCACAGACGGCGCCAAATGTTATGGATAAAAAACTAAGGTTATTATTTGCTGTATTTATTACTAAGATTCGGAAGCTCAAGGCCTTTAATGGCTGCTCTCGTATTTCGTAGCTCAATTCTGCCTTTACGAGATGCCTACGTATCTCTGTGAATTAGAGAATCAAGCCAAAAAACTAGTTCTTGGTGATGCTTGCCCTCGGGGCTATGGCGGCGAGGGCTCACCAAGGACGTAGTGACTTTCGTGTCCTTCCAGGACTAAGTTTAAAACGTAGTTTTGATTTGTGGGGTGAGTCCCCTTATATAGATGTTGGGAGTCCTTTAATTGGACTTGGGTTAGGAGACTTGGTGGGAAAGTCTCATAATTAGAATGGACTTTGGAGTCCTAAGAGGTAGGAAGTTGATTCCTTATCCCACCAGGTTCCTTGGAGGCCAATCTACAAGAATTTATTTCTCCACTAGGACTCATCTTATCAGCTGATTTATCCCTTATTAATTAATTACGAAATTAATTAATATTCAGGGTTTTGGGCCTTCTCGAATGGGCCTAGCTGTTGGCCCAATTCTTATATGATTAATGCAACATTAATTACATATCCAGGCCTTATTTTCTTCCCTATCAATCGTATTCCCTCAACTATATTTTACCTGAACAACGAATATTATTTCGGTTATTAATTTAATATAGGAGAAGTATTCTCCAACGATTATTCATTTCAAACTCGACCAATTATTAAAGGTTACTTTAAATTTATTAAACATAAATTAGTTGAGAAATATTATTTCAAATATTATTTTAAAGTATAATTATTTGATGTTTAATTATTTAATGATTATTATTTAATGATTAATTATTTATTAAATGATTTAATATGATTTAAAAATCTTAAAACCTGATTTAAAATACTTTCTGAATTTCAGAAAATCATTCGAATAATTCAAGATCATCGAAGAATATTACCTCGACATATTTTAAATATTTTGAATATAGTTTCATAAGAAACTCTCCCTCATTTATCTATCTGTTGACAACGGTTAACTCACATTATCTTAGTACTTCCTCCGAAAATTTCGGAAGTACGTATACATATATATATATATATCCTAATAAGATAAGTTGTTTCTATCAACAAGCAAAACGCTTGGGGGAACTTCGATATGGTTCGAGTTCTCGAGATATGATAGAATTCTTTTAAAGGACAAGGGAGGGGTAGACTCTAGTACTATGTGTACTAGGGAGACTACCAAAGGTACCTCAGGTGAAGGTACTCTGTGTACTCAATAACTTGTGAAGTATGTGTAAACCCAAAATGGGACACGTAGCCCAAATGCGGCAAGGGTGATAACCGGGATACGAAGGTGTCGTCCTTCTACTAGTAGAAACTGTTACTATTTCCCGTATTATGACTAATCATCGTATGCAGCGTGTAACGTCTGGGAAATATTACAATAGTTTATTTGATTCTTGAATCGTTTGTTTGTTTTGATGATTCCAATAGTTTTATATCAAGTTAAGGAGTGATTTTGAGTATTTAATTGATCGGTATAACCCCAGAAGGGTATGGTTCGAGTTTGTGGGTTTTTGCAAAATTTTAGATTCCTTTTTAATGATTTTGGTGATGTTTTGATTGTTGTTGATAGCTGGGTTTGATTGTAGAATTTAACAGCTTTATTTTCGTATATTAAACGTCGAGTTTGGTTAACGTTTTCGATGGGGGAATTTTTCGGACGAGGCTCGCCGGAGTAGCTTCGGGTTTCGCCTGAGAAGGAGGAGGAGTGTGACGCCCTCAATCTCGGGGTTAGGAAATGAGGACTCACACACCTCTAATCTAATAATTAAATTTGCATAAACCCCGATTAAACTACTAACGGGATCAACAGGATAAAGTTTGAGACAAGATTACAACTACCAATCACAAAATATAACTCACAAACCCAAATTATTATTTTATAAACAATATCGATTTTGGCTGGGAACCGACAGATAACCCATTGTATCTTTAAACGCTTCTTGCTAGGCGCGAGCTCACTCATAATTACCACTACCTGCTCTGGCAACCGGAAGCCCTCAACACGGTAGGGACTACCAGGTACGCTCTTACGAGCAGTGCGCCTAAGCCTGACCATCTTCTTGCTTAACTGCCATGGTTAGATTAAAATAAAACAAATGAGTATAAAACTCAGCAAGTAACTATGTAGCAGTTCTACAATATCAAATCACAATATGCTTTACCAAACTCAGGGCATTATACTTTATTTGATCTAGGTGGCAGACTTCCATCTTTTGGGTTAAGGAAAGGTTTTGAAGGATACTGTGGGGCTTTCAAGGAACAAGGCTCAAAGCAGGACGAAAGCCGACATTCATCACAAATCATTAAAGGATCAGAATAAATCTTTCAAAAGATGAAAGCAACAATATTTCAATATATGGAATCAATCATATGATCAACAAATTCAAGTATCAGGGTTCTCGAGCTTTAAGCTTCACAATAACATAATCAACTCTTTTCAAAGCAATATAAATCATTTCTATTTTCAAGAATCATTTTACTGAACAGAAAGTTTCAGTTCCCTTTTTAAATAATCATTAGAACCCTTGATTGGATCACTTTATCTTTCCATTTCATTATTTACGGGTGATCAGCCCGTATCGACCTCCATTCCGGTCTTTAAGGTACCAATCGGCATAATTTCAGCCTTAAGTTGGACTAGCCCCGCTAGCCTCTTACCATGACTGGACTAGTCCCACTAGCCTCTTACGTCCCAATCCAATCCATCAGGAATTCATTTGGAAAACCTTGAGTTGGAAAAACAAATAGGTTTTCTAAAATTCATTTTATCATTACCAAGCATTTAAAATCATTCGGACTCTTTCAAGTCGAAACTCATTCTTAATTCAGATTTTTAAGGAAACAAAGTTCAGGGAGTGATTCAAAGATACGCAAGGAACAATTCATAAGAATTCTGTATCAGGGATAACAAAGCACTTAAGTTAGAAGGGTCAACATTTGTTTAGGGATCAATAGGGTGATCATGAAGAACAGGGTATCATTAGACAGGGTTAACAAGAATAATAAGTGGGTTCAATATATTTCATGGCTCAATATATAATTTGAACATGAAGGACAGATTATCAAAGGGTGGAATCAATAAGCTTATCAATAACAGATTATCAAGAACAAGGGTACTTCAAATCAATATCAAGGTTTCATAATTAAACAGTTCAATACTCTACATGGTATGAACAACATTCTCTTTATAACCATTTACACAAGTAATCAGAGTTACTTGCCTGGATTTGCTTTCCTGAAGGTTGAACTACTGCCACCTAGTAAACCCTTTCCTTTCCTAGCCTGAATGCCCTCACGCTCCGAATCTACAATAAAACCAAACCTTAATCAGATTCTCAACTCTCGTTCTCGGAACGATCACTCTATACGATAATTCGATTATATCCTGGACTCGAGTATACGAATATAGCTTATACACATAAGCACATAGCACATAGCATATAGCATAAACCCTTTCTCGCAACTTTTATATCCTTAACAACCAAAGCGTACTTGCTTAACCTTGGTTATTTTCAATCACACTAACATAACTCTTTTTACTACCATAGCTATCACTTATAGCTCTTAATATCGAACGATTAAATTTTCTTTTTCTTTTATTCTTTAATTCAAACCATACATAAAAAACACAACCATATATATTCAATTTCAATATCATATAATCATGCACAACTAATGCAAATCACAAGAGTCATTTACTCAATTAACCTCATCCTTTTTAATCAAAAAGTCTGAATCACAAACACATTAAGAGTCAAAATCAACAACTTCTTGTAATCATCAAAATTCGAACATAAACACTACCCCATCTTTATCATGCAATCAAGTTCTCACTAGCCGTTAATATAATTGACAAAAACCAAGTTAATTCCTCTTTTATTCCTTAGAACCCATTCGGGTTTTCCATAAATCAAACATGCAAGAATGGATTTTGACATGCAAGGTTATATATCACATTTCCCACTTGTTTTAGTCCTTAACTAGATCATTCCATTCACTTAAACACCAAAACCAAGCATTACCTAGTGACTTTAGCTTTAATCAATTCATTCAACAAGCATCCACTTAATCACCAAATTATCCCCTTTTAAGTTTATTTTCTATTCGGCAAGAACATGATTTACAACTCAAGGACTAAACATTGACATGCACCACTTGATCTTCTTTAAAACTAACATGCAATCACTTTTTAGGCTATATAAGCTTAGTGTTCACCAAGATCAACTTACAAAAATCAAATTCCTCTTTTAATTAGCATATAGCCGAATTAAAAACTCACATACAAACCTTAATTTTTGATTTTCTAAGCAACAATCATTTACATACATCCATTTACTTCCTAAAACAATCAATGGAATCATTTTATCAATCACATATTCGAGTTTCAACACAAAAAACAAAACCCTTCTTCAAGCTTTCAAGAAACCATAACATGCAAAGCTAAAATCAAATTATCATATCATAGAAACTCCACCGGCTCTCCTTTGGATCATGGCCGGTGGTGGTCGAACTTGAGAGAGCCCATAACGGGTCTCCTCTCGAGTTTATGACCCCAAAAGTGCTTGAATTCACTATCATGGTTTTGCATCAAGAAATCATTTTCCTTGAACACCACCATAGTGATTAACCAATAAAACTTCTATAAACACTTACATGCAAATAGGAATCGAAGAGTATACCGAAAATAAAGTCTAAAGGTAGCAATATCTTTGAGTTTGGATGAGATTTGAGGGTTGCATGCAAGTGAAGGAGATGAGAGGTGGAGAGAGTCGAGAGAGAGAGTGAGAGTGTTCGAGAGAGAAAGAAAAGAGAAGGGGAAGTGAGTGCATGGGAGGAAAAGAAAGAAAAGGGGAAAGGGAAGTGGGTTTATATACCACTAAAAACAAGGGCAAACTTGTAATTTACTATTTCCATTTTATGCTCATTGTCCCTTTTCTTTTTACTCAAATGCAACAAAATTTAAATATAAAATATATCTCTCCCGGGAAGTCGAGAATTATTGAAAATGACAATTTTAATACGTAGGCCTCGAAATTAGCTTTTTAACCATTACTCATAATAGATTTTTGAGCAAACGGTTGATTTTATATGAATTTCGCAAGCTTGCTTTAATAATAACATTTCCACATAAAATCAATCTAAAAATGCAAAGACCATCAAATAAATTCACCCATCATTTTTAAAAAGTCTCTAGGACCACTATGAAGATAACAGAACAAATCTCATATTTTTATCTTACTCGAATGATTTTATAAAAATGCGCGAAGGTTAATTAAACCTTTATTTAAGTCACATAATCCCTTTAAAATTCATAAAATTGTCACAGAACACATAGTCATGCACACAGACAACAATCTCACATATATAATCACGTAACGACTCAGGTCTGATCATAGAATTTATCCTTCTTTAATCTTTATCCTCTTTTACGCGTACCGGGTCATGTTCAGCCTGACGGCCCGACACTCAGCGTTTCGATTACGCTTCTCATTATCATTATCAATCAACACGTCACTTAGGACGAAATACTTTATTTACACATTCATTTCAGTCAATCACACATAATTCACATTTTATATTCTTTAACTCCTTATTAGGACGGGTTCCGTTCTACCTGACGGCCCGACACCACAGTTTAACTTCTAAGCCGACTCTTTAAATTGGAACGTTTTTATTTACGCTCCCATACTCTAATATACAGAAAAGACAATTAATCATCACTTAGTCGCATAATTATAATCACATCACATAACACATACTTTATTGACTTAATTACGTCACAAAATTCTCAGTCGTCACAAGGAGATACTGCAAGACGGTGGTTGCGTGGTGGGGATGCTGTTGCGGTTGCGTGGGATCGAACGGTGTCGAAATCAGGAGTGGAGGATGGTCTGGGAGCTCGTATTGGCTCGCCGTTTTTTCGCCGGAATCGACCGCCGGGGTCGAAGTTTCGCCGGTTTCTGGGCAGCCACGGCGGCTGTTCTTCGTCGACCCGTCGACCCGGTTGTTAACCCGAAAAACAACCCGGGTTTGATCCTGAAAACCCCCAATTTGTTTTTCTATTTGTGTTTCTGAATTTCAATTATTTAATTATATTTTTATAGAATCGAAAATCAGTTTTAATAATTCTAAAAATCTAATAAAAATTAGATTTAAATTCTGAAAATTATTATTAATAATTTCTAAATTATTTTATTAATTTAGAAATTCATATTTAATTATTTAATAAATTATTTAATTATTTATCTAATTATTTATTTACTTATTATTTAATAATTAAGTAATTAATTAATAATTAAGGATTAAAAATAATCAAAAAATATGATTAAAGATTCGATAATTAGTTAAATAATACGAATAAATGAATGATACGTCGGATTATTATTATTATTATTCGAGCAATAGTTAGTTATTCGAAGAATACCGTAATAATTATTCGTAACGAATAATTAAATACAGATAATCGATTAATCGTATAAGTTGTAATAATAACCGTAATAATTCAATAATTATACGAAGAATGCGAGTAAATCATATTTATAAGAGTAGTTGATCGTTGAGTTGGATTATGATTTGAATAATAATTAATTATCCGATAAATAGCGTAACAGTTAGTTGTATCGATTATTTATTCGTAAATAATCGATCTAATCGAATAAGTAACAATAATTTGTAAATAATTGTAATAAATTGTAATTAATCCTAATAATTAGGGATTCATTATTTTAAAATACAATATTTAATATATTTAAAAATGTAATTAAGGATTATTTATTATAATTAATTATTTATAATTAATTATTAATTAATTAAATCTTGTTTAATTCATAATAATTAAACCGTTAGTCCGATTTGAGTGAAACGAAAACCCTTTGAATAAGAAAGATGAATTCTTTTCATTAAAAAAAAATATTAAAGCCTAATTTCTTCTAGAAATTAGTTGAATTTGTTATTTGTTTGATTATCAGTCGAATTGCTTGCCGAAACGAATCCGAAAAATTCCGAAAAATGGGAAACGAGTCAGATGATGATCAGTTGAGCAATCAGCGAGTCGATTTCGACTCTAAAAATTATTTTAACTATAAAAAATGATTATGTACTTATGTTCTTATGTGTAGTATATGGTTAATCGAGTCTTACTTGCTAATATGTAATATACGAGTTAGTCATAAGCGCATGGGTAGGTAATAGGAATGATGTGAAGTCGATTCAAGATGCAATTGAAGTACGAAATGATTTAACCAGTCTATTTTTTCTAACAGAAGCTAAGCCAGCAAGGCAGGTTGAGTAGGTGATAGACGAAGGTGATTTAACTGCAGTGAGTCGCGCAGAAGGCAAGTTTTTCCCCAATTCTACTTTCAGAATAGTGATATTTCTTCAGATTCTTATTACACTTGCACTCTTTTGATTCTTGTTCATATTTTATTTCGATTCTTGATTTCTCCCTTTCATTTGAATTTATTGTTCATATTCCTATTGTTACTCACACATATTGATGTATTCTGGTGATTAGAATATGTCAAAGCTTACCGATTGTTCCGGTGGCTATTCCATGGACTGGATAATAATACTTTGGGGATTAAGTTTACTTAATCCTAAGGACCGGGACATAACCGGATCCTTGAGATGGGCCGTAGTGCCTGGGTGCCCGATGGGATCTATATAGTGGGATATAGATCTGCACTGTATCCTGGCTGATCAGCAGGGTATAGATGCGAACTTGTGTCTAGTTTAGTTCGTTTGTATTCGCCAATAAAGGCCTTCTTTCTATTCTTGCGGGGTTATATCTTTTCAGATATACCCGGGTTACAGATTCATTTATATTGCTTTAACACTGTATATATTTTACGGACTTGTTGAGCAATTTTTGGCTCACCCCTTTTTGTTGTTATTCACCTTATTGTTTTCAGTTAAGAAGGAATATGAAACCCATCAGGACTCGAGTGGTAAGAAGCGGGTCAAGCCTCAGGATCCTCTCATACCCAAGGTGTTGATCCCAATTCAGGAAGAAAGCTTTGAGTTGCCCGAACAGGTGGAGTGTAAATAGTTAGTGTGTGTGTGTTTGAATAAAGGATGAACTTAGTTTAAAACTGGTTTAAAAATGGTTTGTAATAAAGAGAGTTTGTAAGATTTTGAATTTGGTTTGTAATAAAGTAGTTAGTGGTTCTTGTTTTCATACTTCAACCTAAAAAGGTCCTGGTTTGTATTAAAAGGGGTTTATATTCATTTCTTTATTATTTGTTAATTGGATTGTACAGGTTGGGTGATTAGCTAGTAACCCCCAGACTTATACCCTGGGTCTGGAGGGCGTTACAGGTTTGGCATCAGAGTTGTAGGTTTGGTCCCTGAAAACAAGAACATTAGGGTTAAGATAAGATAGGGAGATCACGTAGGATAGGAGTAGTCAAATAGGAAGAGTAGTGTTAGGATGTAGATCAGATTAAAATAGGAAAGTATAAGTTTAGGATTATTTAGTGACCTTTCTTCTTTCTTTGGTATATTATCAGATGGCGTCATCAGGTTATTCGGCTTTTTCTGAGAGGATAGTCACCGGGCCAGTAGCACCAGTTATTCTGCCAGTGTCTAAGTACATGTTTCCTCCTCTACCACCTCCACCCCCATTGCCACAGGAGCCAGTACCTCCAGTACAGGGGATAGTCCATGACCCTATAGAGATGTTTGATCCATTTGAGTTCTTTGATCTGATGATCCCACTACCGGTAGAGCATCAATTTATACCGGAGATTGAGTCATAGGTACCACCACCACCAACGTTTCCTCCTATACCAGTGCATGCCCCAGAGCCAAACGTATTTCAGATGATTCTAGTCGAGGGGATGGGAGAGCATGATATGGATTTACAGTTGGGATTACTACAACAGGGTGCAGGTATACCGAGGGTTCCGTCACAGGAGTCAGTGGGTCAAGTTGCACAGCCGTATATGGTACCATACCATGAATACAGGGTTATGACAGATGATATGGAGTATTGGAGAGCTCAGTGCAGGGAGATTATGCATTTATTTGACTAGAGAGACCGAGGACCATTACCCGCCCTACAGCCAGATTACTTTATGAGGCAGAGATTACAGTCAATTTTGATGAGTGTTACTTGGGAGCTGGATGATTTGACCCATGAGGGGCCGCCTTCTTTTGCGGAGTTCTACAGGATATTCCGTTTGGCGCAGACTTTGGTGCAGGCACTTAGGGAGGAGTTGAGGCGTATTCCGCCAGGGTTTTAAGACATTGACTTCAGAGTATAGATGTATATAGATGCAGCCTAGTATGACATAGTGAGTAGTGTGTATGTGTGTAGTAGTAGTTTGATTTGTAGTAGTAGTTTGACTGATAATAGTTAGTGTGACTTGTAGCCACGGTGATGACCAACAGAGCGAGACTTTTGTACCAAGCACTTACACCTGAGGCTGGTGTCCTATATATAAAATGAACTTTTTCAAATTTCCTTTATTTAAATTTCAGTCTTTACAGTTTTACAGCATTTACCTTTACTTTATTATTTTACAGCTTTTCGTATTTTAAATTCTGTCGAAAAAAAGAGAACAAACATTTTATTTAACTGCTTACATTTCCTGTTTTTATATTAAGCGACTGTTTCCTTTCTTTAAACCATTATCTAAATTTTGTTAATACAAGATAACTTGTTTTCTTACCTACTGTCAATTATCTATTAAACTGTTAAAGAAACATCACTTGTTTTATTATCAACAAATGGCACCAAAAAGAAAGACTAGGACTGAGACTTCTAACAGCAATTCCGGAGAACAGACCAATGATACCATGAACCAAATGTTCCATCTTATGCAACAACAGATAATAATAATGCAACAACAAATGCAGCAATAACATCAACAGATTCAACAATAAATGTTACAACAGCCACTTCGTCCTGAGCCCCAAATACCACCAGCTATACCTATTGTTACTTTCAAGCAGTTTCAGTCGATTAAACCTCCAGAATTTGATGGGGCAACTGATCCTATTAAGGCTACCACTTGGTTGAAAGAAATAGAGAAAACATTTGCACTAGTAAAGGTAGGTGAAGACCAGAAGACCGCCTTTGCTAGTTATTTGTTGAAAGGAGAAGCAAATTATTGGTGGGAATCTAAGAAGGCTTTGGAGGGTGAAGATGTTATTGCATGGGATAGGTTTAAAGAGCTGTTCTTAGAGAAACATTTTCCTCGCTATGTGAGAAATCAAATACAGATTAAGTTTTTGGAATTAAAGCAGGGAAGTATGTCTGTGACAGAGTATGAAGCCAAATTTACTGAATTGGCTAGGTTTGTTCCAGAACAAGTGGATACTGAAGAGAAATGAGTTCAAGGGTTTCAAGAAGGGTTACGACCGTGGATCCGTGGACAATTTGCAGTTTTTGAGTTGACAATGTATACCGCCATAGTCCAGAAAGCTTTGATCATCGAAGGGGAAAGCGAAAGATCTTAAAAGCTTAGAGGACAGGGAAGTTTCCAAGACCACTCAAGCAGAAAGCCGGGATTTCAAGCCCGAACAAATTTGAATTTCAAAAGGATAGGACAAGGTACCCAGAAAAGAGGTAATCATTTCCAAGCCCCCAAACAGCAGGGAATTGTCAGAGTCCCAGTGCCGTACTGTAGAACTTGTGGACGCAAGCACACCGGCGTATGTATCAAAACGAATGTGACATGTTTCAAATGCAAGCAGAAAGGGCACTATTCTAACGAATGTCCAATAGGAAAAACAACGGAAATTACTTGCTTCCAGTGTGGAAAGAAATGGCATATCGCTAGAAATTGTAAAGGACCAGTCATGGAAGCTAGTATTCCGAGAGTGTTGGCATTACCTCCTCCACCGCCGCCTAATCAACCCAGAGCAAGGACTTTCAACATGACAATGAAAGAAGCAGTGCAGAGTCCTAGTGTAATTGCAGGTACGCTTTTGGTGAATTCCGTAGATTCAAAAGTATTAATTGATTCTGAAGCTACTCGTTCATTTATTTCTGAAGATTTTCTTGATAAATTACACTGCGAAATCGAATGGTTGGGCGAGACGTTAATTATAAAATTAGCGAATGACGACCAAGTTCCAGTACATCGAGTGTGTCCTGCGTGCGATATAGAAATAGCCGGACATCATTTTTCTGTAGACTTGATTCTTTTTAAGTTAGGAGAGTTTGACGTCATTTTGGGAATGGATTGGTTAGCTTGTCATAATGCTCAGATCGATTGCGCGAATAAGAAAGTCAAATTGCGAACTGCGGAAAATGTAACAGTAATGTTCAAAGGCGAAAAATAGCAGAAGAAATTCCTAACAGTTATGCAGACCAAACGGTGAATTCGACAGGGATGTGAGATGTACATAGCTTACGTGTTATATACTGAGAAGGGAAGTCCCAAAATAAAAGACATTCCAGTTGTATGTGAATTTCCGGACGTCTTTCCGGACGAGCTTCCAGGGTTACCGCCCGATCGAGAAATTGAGTTCACGATTGATCTAGCACAAGGTACAGAACCAGTTTTGAAAGCTCCATATCAAATGGCTCCAGTCGAGATGAAGGAATTATCAACGCAATTGCAAGATCTTCTAGACCGAGGTATCATAAGACCTAGTGTATCTCCATGGGGTGCACCGGTATTATTCGTGAAGAAGAAAGATGGCAGCATGCAATTATGCATTGACTATCGAGAATTGAACAAGCTCACTATCAAGAATTAGTATCCTGTACTGAGAATCGACGATTTGTTCGATCAACTAAAAGGAGCCGCATGGTTTTCGAAGATAGATTAACGATCAGGCTATCATTAATTAAAGATTAAAGTTGAAGATATTCCCAAGACTGCATTTCGTACGAGATATGGACATTACGAGTTTCTTGTAATGGCATTCGGTTTGACTAACGTGCCAGCAGTATTCATGGATATGATGAACAGGGGTATTCAAGAAATACTTGGATAAATTCGTGATCGTTAATTGATGACATCTTGATTTACTCAAAGACGGAAGAAAAGTATGCTGAGCACTTGAGGATTGCTTTGGAAATTCTAAGGAAAGAGCAACTGTACGCGAAATTCTCAAAATGTGAATTTTGGTTAAAGGAAGTACAATTTCTAGGGCACATCATCAGTAGAGAAGGCATCCAAGTCGATCCAGCGAAGATTGAAGCCGTGTTAAATTGGGAAAGACCAAAGACACCGACAGAAGTTTGAAGTTTCTTGGGATTGGCAGGATATTATAGAAGATTTGTTAAAGATTTTGTGAAAATAGCAACGCCGTTGACCAAGTTAACTCGAAAAAGTGAAAAGTTCGTATGTGATGACAAATGTGAAGAAAGTTTCCAAGAGCTGAAGAATCGGTTAGTAACCAGACCGGTACTCGTATTACCAGACGAGCATGAAAATTTCATCATTTACAGCGATGCTTCGTATCGCAGATTAGGATGTGTACTGATGCAGCACGGTAACGTCATTGCATATGCTTGGAGACAACTCAAACCTCATGAACAAAAATATCCTACGCATGACCTGGAATTAGCAGCGATCGTATTTGCGTTGAAACTTTGGAGACACTATCTCTACGGTGAAAAATGCGAAATCTACACAAATCATAAAAGTCTGAAGTATATCTTTACGCAGAAGGAACTAAACATGAGAAAATGTCGATGGTTGGAATTGATTAAAGATTACGATGTTACGATCATTTATCATCCAGGGAAATCAAATGTTGTAGTAGATGCGCTAAGCCAGAAAGAAAGATTGAATTTGTTAACTTCATGCGAAGAATTAGCTATGGAATTTGAAAAATTGGAAATCGAAATTCGTGTTCCCAATGAATCTACTGAAGCTATTTATGCTATGACTTTTCAACCGGAGTTACTAGAGAAGATTCGCCATTGTCAAGAGGAAGTGATGAGTCAAGATGACGACTTAACGGGAGAAGAAATTACAACTTAGAAGGATAATGAAGGAATCCTACATTTTGCATCAAGAATCTGGATCCCCAACGTGGCAGAACTGAAAGAAGAAATATTACGAGATACGCACAGTTCGAAATATTCCATTCATCTAGGAAGTACAAAAATGTACCGCGATCTGAAGGAAAACTTTTGGTGGCCAAATATGAAAAAGGAGATAGCGGAATGGGTAAGTAAATGCTACACATGCCAGCGAGTTAAAGCTGAACATCAACATCTGAGCGGATTACTGCAACCATTAGATATTCCAGAATGGAAGTGGGAACATTTAGCGATGGATTTTGTGGTAGGACTACCAAGGACTAAAGCTAATCATGATGCGATATGGGTAATCATTGACAGACTAACGAAGTCAGCACATTTTCTACCGATCAATGAAAGATTTTCGCTCGACAAGCTAGTACACTTGTATCTCAAGGAAATTGTGATGCGATATGGAGTTCTAATATCTATCGTGTCTGATCGAGATCCCCGTTTTAATTCAAGATTTTGGAGACAATTTCAGGAATGTCTTGGAACTAAACTAAACATGAGTACCGCTTATCATCCGCAAACCGATGGGCAAAGTGAAAGAACTATCCAAACAATTGAAGACATGCTACGAGTTTGTGCGATTGATTTCGAAGGAAGTTGGGATGAGCATCTACCTTTGGTTGAATTTTCTTATAACAACAGCTATCATGCAAGCATTAGAATGATAAGCTGTTGTTATAAGAAAATTCAACCAAAGGTAGATGTTCTTATAGGACTTTTATTTATACCATTTCTTTGTATTTTTGCATTATTCATAATTTTTGGGAAATTTTGGCATAAATATTGTATATATAAAATATTTATAAATTAAATTTTAATACTAAAAAAATTATAAAAATTAGGGCCAAATATTTTTATTAGGAGTGTAATTAGCCTCTTAATTTTATTTAGGGGTATTATTTTCAGCACTATAAATACCTGATTATTAATTAATTAATTAGTTAATTAATCATAAAAATTCAGAAAAATCCCCAAATTGCAGAATTAGGGTTCTTGTGTTCTTGATTTCAATCGGAGATTTCAACGTGATTCCGACCTCCAAATCGATCGTGTAAGTAGTCGTTGCAAAGCTCTTGATCTCTACTTTCTATTGGTATAGTCAATTTCATGTTTCAGTGTGTGATTCTCAATTGGATTTTTTTGGTTTATATTCGAATTAGGCGTTTTTGATTCTTGAATCGTTTGTTTGTTTTGATGATTCCAATAGTTTTATATCAAGTTCAGGAGTGATTTTGAGTATTTAATTGATCGATATAACCCCAGGAGGGTATGGTTCGAGTTCGTGGGTTTTAGCAAAATTTTAGATTCGTTTTTAATGATTTTGGTGATGTTTTGATTATTGTTGATGGCTGGGTTTGATTATAGAATTTAACAGCTTTATTTTCGTATATTAAATGTCGATTTTGGTTAACGTTTTCGATGGGGGAAGTTTTCCGACGAGGCTCGCCGGAGTAGCTTCGGGTTTCGCCTGAGAAGGAGGAGGAGAGACTGCAGGACGGTGGTTGCATGGTGGGGATGCTGCTGCGGTTGCGTGGGATCGAACGGTGTCGAAACCAGGAGTGAAAGATGGTCTGGGAGCTCGTATTGGCTCGCCGTTGTTTCGTCGGAATCGACCGCCGGCGTCGAAGTTTCGCCGGTTTCTGGGCAGCCACGGCGGCTGTTCTTCGTCGACCGGTCGACCCGGTTTTTAACCCGAAAAACAACCCGGGTTTTGTGTTTCTGAATTTGAATTATTTAATTATATTTTTATAAAATCGAAAATCAGTTTTAATAATTCTAAAAATTTAATAAAATTAGATTTAAATTCTGAAAATTATTATTAATAATTTCTAAATTATTTTATTAATTTAGAAATTCATATTTAATTATTTAATAAATTATTTAATTATTTATCTAATTATTTATATATTTACTTATTATTTAATAATTAAGTAATTAATTAATAATTAAGGATTAAAAATAATCGAAAAATATGATTAAAGATTCGATAATTAGTTAAATAATACAAATAAATGAATGATACGTCGGATTATTATTATTCTTATTCGAGCGATAGTTAGTTATTCGAATAATACCGTAATAATTATTCGTAACGAATAATTAAATACAGATAATCGATTAATCGTATAAGTTGTAATAATAACTACAATAATTCAATAATTATACGAAGAATGCGAGTAAATCGTATTTATACGAGTAGTTTATCGTTGAGTGGGATTATGATTCGAATAATAATTAATTATCCGATAAATAGCGTAACAGTTAGTTGTATCGATTATTTATTCGTAAATAATCGATCTAATCGAATAAGTAACAATAATTTGTAAATAATTGTAATAAATTGTAATTAATCCTAATAATTAGGGATTCATTATTTTAAAATAAAATAATTATTAAATAATTTTTTGAAAATATAATTAAGGATTATTTATTATAATTAATTATTAATTAATTAAATCTTGTTTAATTCATAATAATTAAACCGTTAGTCCGATTTGAGTAACACGAAAGCCCTTTGAATCAGAAAAATGAATTCTTTTCATTAAAAATAATATTAAAGCCTAATTTCTTTTTGAAATTAGTTGACTTTGTTATTTGTTTGATTATCAATCGAATTACGTGCCGAAACGAATCCAAAAAATTCCGAAAAATGGGAAACGAGTCAGATGATGATCAGTTGAGCGATCAGCGAGTCGATTTCGACTCTAAAAATTATTTTAACTATAAAAAAATGATTATATGCTTATGTGCTTATGTGTATTATGTGGTTAATCGAGTCTTACTTGCTAATATGTAATATACGAGTCAGTCATAAGCGCATGGGTAGATAATAGGAACACATGTGAAGTTGATTCAAAATGCAATTGAAGTACAAAATGACTTAACCAATCTATTTTTCTAACAGAAGCTAAGCCAGCAAGGCAGGTTGAGTAGGTGATAGACGAAGGTGATTTAATTGCAGTGAGTCGCGCAGAAGGCAAGTTTTTCCCCTATTCTACTTTCAAAATAGTGATATTTCTTCAGATTCTTATTACGCTTGCACTCTTTTGATTCTTTTTCATATTTTATATCGATTCTTGATTTCTCCCTTTCATTTGAATTCATTGTTCATATTCCTATTGTTACTCACACATATTAATGTATTCTGGTGATTAGAATATGTCAAAGCTTACCGATTGTTCCGGTGGCTATTTCATGGACTGGATAATAATACTTTGGGGATTAAGTTTACTTAATCCTAAGGACCGGGACATAATCGGATCCTTGAGATGGGCCGTAGTGCCTGGGTGCCCGACGTGATCTATATAGTGGGATATAGATCTGCACTGTATCCTGGCTGATCAGCAGGGTATAGATGCGAACTTGTGTCCAATTTAGTTCATTTGTATTCGCCAATAAAGGCCTTCTGTAATATCCGGGATATATCGTGTAATTATTTTTGATATTAATATGTGTGCCCAGTATCTATTCTGTGAGTTAATTGTTAAGTGTTATCTGTACTTGAATATTCAAAAATAATATTAATTGAGTATTTTAATTTTTATATGTCCAAAATAAAATATAGATAATTGTTATATCTTCCTAATTTTTTTATGTTGATTTATGGATTTATAAGAATCATATGAAATTTCTAAAATCTTTTTCCGGGTAATTAAAGTCTATTTTATAAAAACGGGAACCAACCGACGTCACCCGTTGTTACGTTTTTGGAACCCGAAACTCTTCCGAGAACTCCTTCCTAACCCAATTGTAATATTCCGAGCATTTTCCATGTTTCGACTATTTCGATCCGGCGTACGGTTTGTCCTGCGCGGGTCCCGGCGCAACATTTTCGATAAAATATTCGTTTCAGTAAATCAATAAAATCCGTATTTTCGATAAACGGGAGCTTTTTATTAAACTATCCCAGTTATCACTTCGTAATACGTGTAACCAGGCGCTGAGACCAAGACCGCAGTACAAATTGTATTGATTTGGATAATTATTCCGAAAACCGATACCGTTTGGATCAGTTTTTACAAAGAAACGACGCGTTTTAATTCCAAAAAATGTTTTAAAAATCATTTTAAATACCCAAAAGCATATTTATGACCCGAGACTTCTTTATAGATGATATGTCATTGATTACGTGATGTATTATGTGTTATACGTGACCTGTTGTTTGATTATCGGTCTATATATTCGGTGTTTACTTGGTTATTGCATATATTTCAATCCGTTAATCGGATTTGGGTAAAACGAAGGGTAGATAGAAGTATGTGTTGAATAGAATCCTGTGAGTTGATGATTGATAGATGCTTATGATATGTGAGCAGAAGAGGCAAGGCGTAGGATCCCCAGTCCAGCGCGAGAGGAACCAGTTGGTAAAGAGGATCCCCAGTCCAGCGCGAGAGCTAGGGGTTCAGGTTGAGAAAGCTGAGCTAGTAGGCTTCTTTTGGAATAATTTAAGTTTGTAAAAGTTTGTAATAATGTTTAATACTCAGTTTGAATTTGAAATAGTTGGGATTTGAACGGTTTGTAATATATTAGTGTGTTTGGCTTGTGTGCATACTTTAACCTGTTGCGGTCCGTGGTGGTTGATAAGTAGGGTCATTGCATATATTATTATTATCTTTATTATTGTTATAAGCAGGTTATAATTAAGATGTGTGTGTGGACCCCAAACTTCTGACCCGGGTTTGGAGGGCGCCACAGGTTTGGTATCAGAGCTACAGGTTATAAGTCACTGACACAAGCCTAGGTTAACGGGAATGGGTAGAGGGTTAGGATTAGAAGTAAGACATAGGATGATAGAACATTGAGAGGTTGAGTGTTTCGGTATATCAGGTATTAGTGTAATTTGCGTTATGGTACGAGATTCTTATATTACGATATGATTTCAGATAGCAGTGATGGCCGACTCTTTTATTCCCGTATCGGCTGATCACTCAGAGCCTTCAGTTGGAGTGCCGTTTTCGGATCCACGTCCTGTTGTTCCACCAATATTGGCTATTCTACCTCCACCTGTGTTGCAGCCCGTACCACTGCAGGCTATTCCACCTCCAGGCATGAGGCCACCTATTAGAGGACCCCCACCAGCTGATTCAGATTCCACTGGGCATTCAGTTGCGAGTGCTCCATTCCAATCTACATTGCCCCCAGTTCCTTATTACCGGTATGAGGCTCTTCTATTGGAGCGTAATTCCTTGTTGGCTCAGATTAGAGAGTTACAGCATATCATCAGGACTACAGATGTTGATCGTTGTGTGAGGGAGCTTCGAGAGGAGATTCATGTGATACGGAGGGTTCTTGAGGCTAGGCTACATGGAGCTACACTACCTGGCAGAGGCCCTGATGCACTGATGGGCTGGGCTACTGAGGTGATGGAGGACTTTGAGAGGCTGGCAGGACCAGAGTTTCCTTGGAGCTGAGTTAGAGATTCAGAGATGGAGATGCTGAGCAGTGTTGTTATGGTTATGTAGTATGGATAGTAGTGTGTAGTGTGTATCAGAAGACTTTTGAGTTGTATTTATAGACTAGCGATGCTGACTAGTGAGTAGATTGTTGTACCCTTTTTGCTTTTACTTTCGAAGCGTCTTTACTCTTGTACTACCCTAAAACTTTTGATCTATATATATCAGTACCTTTTTCCTTTCCAGCACTGTCATTTATTTTATTGCACCTGTTTTACCTTACCTTATTTATTGCACCAGTTATTCCCTGTGATACCATGTGCCCTGTTTTCCATAACTGTTTATATTCTGTAAAGAAGCATGCAATTTATTTAGTCACAACTGTTTTCAAAAAGAAATATTTCTGTTTTGCAAAACTATTCTTTTATGTAAAAGATTGATTCAAAAGCTAAATAAGTTGATTGATTCTTTACAGAAAATGCCTCCCAAAAGAAATACCCGCACCAACACCCAGAATGAAGAAACCAACAACAATAACAATCAAAATGATATAAACCAGAATGTGAACCCAGGACCCATGGACCCAGCAATAGCCCAGATTCTTCAAATCTTGGCCCAACAAACAGTTCACCTGGCACAACAACAGCAGAGACAGACCAATCCCCAGGTAACTTTCAAAACTTTTCAGGTAGTAAACCCACCAGAATTCAAGGGTTCCTTAGAGCCAATTGAAGCAAATGTGTGGTTAAAGGAAATAGAGAAGGCTTTTGCCTTGGTAAAAGTGAAAGAGGAGCAGAAGGTTGAATTTGCAAGTTACTATCTGAAGAATGAGGCCACCTATTGGTGGGAAATGGTGAAAACATTGGAAAGTACAGATGTTATTACTTGGGAAAGGTTTAAGGAATTGTTTTTAGAAAAGTATTTTCCTCAGTTTGTTCAGGATCAAATGGAGCTGAAGTTTTTAGAATTAAAGCAAGGGAACATGTCGGTAACAGATTATGAGGGGAAGTTTGAGGAATTGTCAAGGTATGTGCCGTCGTATGTTGATACTGATAGAAAGAAAGCTAAGAGATTCCAGCAAGGCTTGAAGCCATGGATCAGAGGGAAGGTAGCTATTTTTGAATTGGATACCTATGCCGGGGTTGTACAGAAGGCTATGATCACAGAGACAGAGAGTGAGATGTTCCAGAAAGATAAGGAAAGCAAGAAAAGGAAAATTGAGGGAAGTGAGGGTCAGTCACAAACAGGGAAGTTTCCAAATTTTAAGAAGGGCAAGTTTCAGCCAGGGAGAAATTTTAATTTCAGGAGACAAAATGCAGGAGACGGAGGCCAGGGCAACCGTCCAGCTAATGTGAATCAGCCGAATCAGTTGAGATTAACTTTTCCAGATTGTCAAGTTTGTGGAAAGAAGCATGGAGGAGTTTGTAACAAGTTGAATGTGGTATGTTTTAAATGCAACCAGAAAGGGCACTATTCAAGGGAATGCCGAAATCAGTCAGCAAGAGAGCCAGCAAATAAGGATCAGCCTATCCGGAATCCAGCAGTGAAAGTTCCAGCCATTGGATTTACATGCTTTAAATGTGGGAAGCCAGGACATATGGCCAGGGATTGCAAGACACCAGCCCCAGTCAGTAATGTATTGAGAATTATGGGATCTACCCCAGCAATAGATGAGACTCCAGGGGCTAGAGTTTTCGACATGTCAGTGAAGGATGCTATCCAGGATACGGATGTCGTGGCAGGTACGCTTAATGTGAATTCTTTATGTGCCAAAGTGTTAATAGATTCGGGAGCAACTCGATCATTTGTTTCACAAGATTTTGTTAGTAAATTAAATTGTCCAGTTGAGTGCTTAAATGAAATAATGACTGTGGAGTTAGCAAATCAAGAACGTGTAACTGTGAATCAAGTTTGTGAGAATTGTGAGGTTGAGATTTCTGGTAGTAAGTTTTGTGTAGATTTGATACCATTTAAGTTAGGAGAATTTGATGTGATATTAGGGATGGATTGGTTATCTAAGCATGATGCTCAGATAGATTGTCGAAATAAGAAAGTAATGGTGAAAACGCCAGACGAAAGAAAAGTAACGTTCAAGGGACATAAGCAGGTAAAGAAGTTCTTAACGATGATTCAAGCCATGAAGTTACTACGGCAAGGATGCGAGCATTTCGTAGCATACGTGATTGACAAAAGTCAGGAGCCAGCAAAACTTGAAGATATCCCAGTAGTGAATGAATTTCCAGACGTATTTCCCGACGAATTGCCAGGACTTCCTCCAGATAGAGAAATTGAATTTGCAATCGATTTAGCACCTGGAACCGAACCAGTATCCAAGGCCCCGTATAGAATGGCGCCCGTTGAGATGAAAGAATTAGCAAAGCAATTGCAAGAGCTGTTAGAGAAAGGAGTAATTAGACCCAGCGTATCCCCGTAGGGTGCACCTGTATTATTTGTCAAGAAGAAGGATGGAAGCATGAGACTGTGCATCGACTATAGGGAGCTCAACAAATTAACAATTAAGAATAAGTATCTGTTACCCAGAATTGAGGATTTGTTTGACCAATTGAAGGGAGCCAAGTATTTCTCCAAAATCGATTTAAGATCGGGATATCATCAACTAAAGATTAAACCAGAAGATATACCAAAGACAGCTTTCAGAACAAGGTATAGGCATTACGAGTTTTTAGTGATGTCTTTTGGATTGACCAACGCCCCAACAACGTTTATGGACCTGATGAACAGAATTTTCAAGGAATATTTGGACAAGTTCGTTATAGTATTTATAGACGATATTTTGATCTATTCAAAGACGGAGGAGGATCATGCTGAACATTTAAGGACAGCTTTGGAGATTTTAAGGAAAAAGAAGTTATATGCTAAATTGTCGAAGTGTAAGTTTTGGCTACAGGAAGTTCAGTTCTTAGGACACATAGTCGGTAACGAAGGGATCAAAGTGGACCCGGCAAAGATCGAAGCAATTACGAATTGGGAAAGACCGAGAACACCCACTGAGGTAAGAAGTTTCTTGGGATTGGCAGGATATTATAGACGATTCGTTCAGAATTTCTCAAGAATTGCAACACCATTGACAAAGCTTACACGAAAGAATGAAAAGTTTATATGGAATGACAAGTGCGAAGGAAGTTTTCAGGAATTAAAGCGGAGATTAATCACAGCACCTGTTTTGTCACTTCCAGACGATCAAGGGAATTTCGTAATTTATAGCGATGCTTCTTACAAAGGATTAGGATGTGTTCTTATGCAGCACGACAAGGTGATTGCGTATGCGTCAAGATAATTGAAACCACACGAACAAAAGTATCCTACTCATGACTTAGAGCTAGAAGCTATAGTTTTTGCTTTGAAGATTTGGAGACATTATTTGTATGGAGAAAAGTGTGAGATTTTCACGGATCACAAAAGTTTGAAATATATATTTACCCAAAAGGAACTTAATATGAGACAAAGGAGATGGTTAGAATTGATTAAGGATTATGATTGCTCGATTAATTATCATCCCGGTAAGGCGAACGTTGTAGCAGATGCGTTAAGTCGGAAGGAAAGGTTAAATGTGTTATCCGTACCTGAAGAGATATATAAAGAATTTCAAAAATTGGAATTGGAGATTAGAGTTTGCGAGCCTGAGGAAGCGGAAGTGTACAGTATGACTTTCCAGCCGGAGTTGTTAGAGAAAATAAAGAAATGTCAGAAAGATGTAATGGATCAAGATATAAATCGTTTGGTAGGTGAAGAATTATGCACGCAGAAGGATGATCAAGGCATTTTGAGATTTTCATCTAGAATCTGGATTCCACCAGTGACGGAGTTAAAGAATGAAATTTTACAAGAAGCACATAGTTCAAGATATTCCATCCATCCAGGGAGTACCAAAATGTACAGAGATTTAAAGAAGAATTATTGGTGGCCAGATATGAAGAGGGAAATTGCGGAATGGGTTAGCAAATGTTATAACTGTCAGAGAGTTAAAGCAGAGCATCAAAGACCAAGCGGATTGCTACAGCCATTGGAGATTCCAGAGTGGAAGTGGGAACATATTACCATGGATTTCATAGTTGGATTACCAAGGACAAGGGCTAATCATGATGCCATTTGGGTTATAGTGGATAGACTTACCAAGTCAGCTCATTTTCTGCCTATAAATGAAAGATTTTCGCTCGACAAGTTGGTCCATATGTACCTAAAAGAAATTGTAGTTCGTCATGGAGTTCCAGTGTCTATCGTATCTGATCGAGATCTAAGGTTTAATTCAAGATTCTGGAAGAGTTTTCAAGAATGTTTGGGAACAAGACTGAATATGAGTACAGCTTATCACCCCCAAACGGATGGCCAAAGTGAAAGAACGATCCAGACAATCGAGGATATGTTACGTGTTTGTGCTATTGATTTCAAAGGAAGTTGGGATGAACATTTACCCCTGGTAGAGTTTGCTTACAACAACAGTTATCATGCCAGCATTGGAATGCCACCCTATGAAGCCCTTTATGGACGCAAGTGTAGATCTCCAATATATTGGGACAAAGTAGGAGAACGTAAAATACTCGGACCTGAATTGGTGCAACAGACAAAGGAAGTTGTTGAAATTATCCAGAAAAGATTAATAGCCGCACAAGATCGTTAAAGGAAATATGCAGACCAGTCAAGAAAAGATATGGAATTTGAAGAAGGAAGCTTAGTATTATTGAAAGTATCACCGTGGAAAGGACTAACGAGGTTTGGGAAGAAAGGGAAGCTAAGCCCAAGATATGTCGGACCTTTTGAGATCCTAAAGCGCGTTGGCAAAGTAGCTTACGAATTGGCGTTACCTCCGCATATGGAGCACATTCACAATGTTTTTCATGTATCGATGCTTAAGAAATATAATCCAGACTCCAGGCATGTAATAGAATATGAGCCAATAGAGCTTCATGCAGATTTATCATATGTAGAGAGTCCGATAGAGATTCTAGAAGAAAGAGAGAAAGTATTGAAAAATAAAGTGGTAAAGTTAGTAAGAGTATTGTGGAGAAACCCAAAGGTTGAAGAGTCAACCTGGGAGTTAGAAAGTGATATGAGAGAAAAGTACCCTCATTTGTTTTCTTAGGAGATTCTGAGGACAGAATCCTTTTAAGGGGGGAAGGATGTAATATCCGGGATATATCGTTTAATTACTTTTGATATTAATATGTGTGCCCAGTATCTATTCAGTGAATTAATTGTTAAGTGTTATCTGTACTTGAATATTCAAAAATAATATTAATTGAGTATTTTAATTTTTATATTTTCAAAATAAAATATAGATAATTGTTATATCTTCCTAATTTTTTTATGTTGATTTATGGATTTATAAGAATCATATGAAATTTCTAAAATCTTTTTCCGGGTAATTAAAGTCTATTTTATAAAAACGGGAACCAACCGACGTCACCCGTTGTTACGTTTTTGGAACCCGAAACTCTTCCGAGAACTCCTTCCTAACCTAATTGTAATATTCCGAGCATTTTCCATGTTTCGACTTTTTCGATCCGGCGTACGGTTTGTCCTGCGCGGGTCCCGGCGCAACATTTTCGATACAATATTCGTTTTGGTAAATCAATAAAATCCGTATTTTCGATAAACGGAAGCTTTTTATTAAACTATCCCAGTTATCACTTCTTAATACGTGTAACCAGGCGCTGAGACCAAGACCGCAGTACAAATTGTACTGATTTGGATAATTATTCCGAAAACCGATACCGTTTGGATCAGTTTTTACAAATAAACGACCCGTTTTAATTCCGAAAAATGTTTTAAAAATCATTTTAAATACCCGAAAGCATATTTATGACCCAAGACTTTTTTTATAGATGATATGTCATTGATTACGTGATGTATTATGTGTTATACGTGACCTGTTGTTTGATTATCGGTCTATATATTCGGTGTTTACTTGGTTATTGCATAGATTTCAATCCGTTAATCGGATTTGGGTAAAACGAAGGGTAGATAGAAGTATGTGTTGAATAGAATCCTGTGAGTTGATGATTGATAGATGCTTATGATATGTGAGCAGAAGAGGCAAGGCGTAGGAAAGGGAAACAGGTAGTTGAGGAGTAAGACGATTGTGATTGAAAGCAAGTGCAGGATAGTAAGCTAATATCAGGCAAGTGTTCTGAACTTTCTCGAGATATTGTAATTCTTGATAGTCTTGTTGACATTGCAAGTGCTTTGAAGCACGGAAACCTAAATCCTGATTTCAGTTATTGTTCTTGAGCTATGAACCATATTCTTTCTAAGCCATTGATTATTGTATACCCAAACACGAACCACAAATCTACGATACTACTCCACAAATACATACAAACTAAATACCAGACACTTAACTGAATTATTATATACTCAATCCATGATATCTTATGCTTTGAAAGACCAAATCCTTGAAACCCTGAAACGTTGTTTCCTTTGTTATCCGATTCTTTCATTACCCAGCATTCAAGCTTTGAAAGTACCTTGTTGATCCTTACAAGGATTAAAACCCTTTCATTGTTAAACATTTATTGTTGTTAATGATTTCGGTTATTGTTTATTATTGCATATTCTGTTATTATGTTAGAATTGGATTGTTTTTATAAAATTGTGGACCAGATTCGTGGTCAGACCATATAATGGTCAAGTTAGGCCAATGTGTGCCTTGGATCCAGTAGTTAGAGCAATGTTGTGTGCCTTGCTCGGGGTTAGTGCGTGACTGATCAGCAGCCTAACCTTGGTTTTAAATTAAAAGTATAATATCCAATTCTAAATCATAATCCATTGTTCACTTGATATCATAACCATATTCACCTGATGATCATTATTCTCAGTTTTGTCATTGTGACTTGCTGAGCTAGTTAGCTCATTTGTGCGATGTTGTTTATATTCTTTCCAGTTAAAAAGGAACCAGTTGGTAAAGAGGATCCCCAGTCCAGCGCGAGAGCTAGGGGTTCAGGTTGAGAAAGCTGAGCTAGTAGGCTTCTTTTGGAATAATTTAAGTTTGTAAAAGTTTGTAATAATGTTTAATACTCAGTTTGAATTTGAAATAGTAGGGATTTGAACGGTTTGTAATATATTAGCGTGTTTGGCTTGTGTGCATACTTTAACCTGTTGCGGTCCATGGTGGTTGATAAGTAGGGTCATTGCATATATTATTATTATCTTTATTATTGTTATAAGCAGGTTATAATTAAGATGTGTGTGTGGACCCCAAACTTCTGACCCGGGTTTGGAGGGTGCCACACCTTCTTTCTATTCTCACGGGGTTCTATCTTTGCAGATATACCCGGGTTACAGATTCATTTAAATTGCTTTAACACTGTTTATATTTTGTGGACTTGTTGAGCAATTTTGGCTCACCCCTTTTTGTTGTTATTCACCTTATTATTTTCAGTTAAGAAGGAATATGAAACCCATGAGGACTCGAGTGGTAAAGAAGCGGGTCAAGCCTCAGGATCCTCTTATACCCAAGGTGTTGATCCTAATTCAGGAAGAAAGCTTTGAGTTGCCCGAACAGGTGGAGTGTAAATAGTTAGTGTGTGTGTGTGTTTGAATAAAGGATGAACTTAGTTTAAAACTGGTTAGACAATGGTTTGTAATAAAGAGAGTTTGTAAGATTTTGAATTTGGTTTGTAATAAAGTAGTTAGTGGTTCTTGTTTTCATACTTCAACCTAAAAAGGTCCTGGTTAGTATTAAAAGGGGTTTAGATTCATTTCTTTATTATTTGTTAATCAGATTGTACAGGTTGGGTGATTAGCTAGTAACCCCCAGACTTATACCCCGGGTCTGGAGGGCGTTACACAGCAGCTCCAATGAGTGTCCTATATCCTTCCAATTAGAATTGAGATGCAATATCGTAACCCAAGCCTAGGTGCTGGGTTTACCATTAAGGTATTTGCAGACTAATAAGTAAATCAAAGAATTATTTTAAAAAGAGGCGTGTATCACCAAGAAAACTACTTTGAATAAATATGTATCCTTGTACGGAGTAATATAATTTCCTTTAACAGTCTTTTCATACTGTTGATTATTATAGTTGAGCATTATTGCTCACTCTTACTTTCTTTTAAATGTCACAACACAACAGATTACCAGTTTGACGGCATGGGACTTAGTCACTTGAAATCGTGGGGAGAATCCCTTACAGCTTTTTCTCAGGTGGACCAGAGTATCCAGATAGGTATAAGATGTGTGGCGCCCTCCAAACCTGGGTCAGAAGTTTGGGGTCCACATACACACCTTAATTATAACCTGCTTATAACAATAATAAAGATAATAATAATATATGCAGTGACCCTACTTATCAACCACCACGGACCACAACAGGTTAAAGTATGCACACAAGCCAAACACACTAATATATTACAAACCGTTTAAATCCCAACTATTTCAAATTCAAACTGAGTATTAAACATTATTACAAACTTTTACAAACTTAAATTATTCCAAAAGAAGCCTACTAGCTCAGCTTTCTCAACCTGAACCCCTAGCTCTCGCGCTGGACTGGGGATCCTCTTTACCAACTGGTTCCTTTTTAACTGGAAAGAATATCAACAACATCGCACAAATGAGCTAACTAGCTCAGCAAGTCACAATGACAAAACTGAGAATAATGATCATCAGGTGAATATGTTTATGATATCAAGTGAACAATGGATTATAATTTAGAATTGGATACTATATTTTTAATTTAAAAATCAAGGTTAGGCTGCTGATCAGTCACGCACTAACCCCGAGCAAGGCACACATCATTGCTCTAACTACTGGATCCAAGGCACACATTGGCCTAACTTGACCATTATATGGTCTGACCACGAATCTGGTCCACAATTTTATAAAAACAATCCAATTCTAACATAATAACAGAATATGCAATAATAAGCAATAACCGAAATTATTAACAACAATAAATGTTTAACAATGAAAGGGTTTCAATCCTTGTAAGGATCAATAAGGCAATTTAAAAGCTTGGATGCTGGGTAATGAAAGAATTCAATAACAAAGGAATCAATATCTCAGGGTTTCAAAGATTTAGGCTTTCAAAGCATAGGATACCATGGGTTGAGAATATAATAGTTCATTTCAGTGTCTGCTATTTAGTTTGTATGTATTTGTGGAGTAGTATCGTAGATTTGTAGTTCTTGTTTGGGTATACAATAATCAATGGCTTAGAAAGAATATGCTCACATATCATAAGTATCTATCAATAATTTACTCATGGAATTCTATTCAACACATACTTCTATCTACCCTTCGTTTTACCCAAATCTGATTAACGGATTGAAAGTTATGCAATAATCAAGTAAACACCGAATATATAGACCGATAGTCAAACAACAGGTCACGTATAACACATAATACATCACGTAATCAATGACATATCATCTATAAGGAAGTCTCGGGTCATAAATATGCTTTCGGGTATTTAAAATAATTTTTAAAACATTTTTCGGAATTAAAACGGGTCGTTGGATCAATTTCGGGTTAATAAACAGGGTTCGGTTGGCCCATTTTGGCTCCGAAATAATTTTAGAATAATTATCGAGCCTTGGAAATAATTTAGAATAATATTTTAAAGCTCGAAACTATTTTTCGGAATTTTTAAATCATTTTTAAATAATTAAATCTAATTAAATAACTAATTAAAATCAATTAATAATTAATTAAATCAATTAATCAATTAATTGACCAATTAATCAATTATAAATTAATTGAAATTAATTAACTAATTAATTCAGATTTATTTGTGAATTAAAAATAATTTTCGGAATTAAAATAATAATTTTCAGAAATTAAAAATGAATTTTTATAATAAAAATAAATAGGAAATATGATTTTTAAATATTTTATAAACAGGAATCCTATTTTTGAAAACTTTGCAAACTACAGGGACTAAACTTCACCATCTTCAAAAATACAGGGACTAAACTGCAATTTTGCAGTTTCAGTCGCCGGAAAATCGGGGGTGGCCGGAGAAGAAGATCCCGGCGTCCTCACCCCATCAACACCTCCAGATCAACACTACCCAACACCAGGAACTTGTTCATGCATTCAAAACATTCTAATCATCCCTGTTCTGGCCGGAAATTGGCCAAGAACATCGCCGGTTTTCGGCGAACATCGCAAATCTTTAAAACACAACTCCCTTCGATTCAAGCATCCTCTGTTAACGAGCTATATATCAATCGATTGCAAATTTTATAAGGAACACAACCCTCTATAAATCAACAGCTAATAACCCCTGAATCAAAAACCCCCAAATTTCAATTGAAAACATTCATACGGGTTATAAACCCTAATTTTGAAATTCGAAAATTAAACTCAAATTTGAACATGTTATTGAACTCCAAATCAGACGTATGACATATGAAAATCATCAGGAAAACAAGCTCTACAACATGCAATCATCAAATCATACAAACAATCATCCGAACAAAAAATCATATTTTTAATAAAATAAATTCAAAAATAAATAAATTTTTAGAAAAATAACCTTGATCTCTGCAGTGAAACAAAGCTCAGAATCTGATAGAACACCTCAAATCCTTCATTTTGGTTACTCAAACTTTAAAAACAGAGATCCGTAACGCCTTTGTTTTGCTGTTTGATTCTTAGAACAGTTTATGTAATTAGGGTTTTTCTCTGAAAATTATATAATTAACTATCTGCAAAAGATTTTGATACGAAATAAATACGGAAAAGGCTATTTATAATTATGGAAAATTAGTATCCCGTTGGATCATTTCGGATATAAAACGGTACGTTTATTTGTAAAAACTGATCCAAACGGTATCGGTTTTCGGGATAATTATCCAAATCAGTACAATTTGTACTGCGGTCTTGGTCTCAGCGCCTGGTTACACGTATTACGAAGTGATAACTGGGATAGTTTAATAAAAAGCTCCCGTTTATCGAAAATACGGATTTTATTGATTTACCGAAACGAATATTGTATCGAAAAAGTTGCGCCGGGACCCGCGCAGGACAAACCGTACGCCGGATCGAAAAAGTCAAAACATGGAAAATGCTCGGAATATTACAATTAGGTTAGGAAGGAGTTCTTGAAAGAGTTTCGGGTTCCAAAAACGTAACAACGGGTGACGTCGGTTGGTTCCCGTTTTTATAAAATAGACTTTAATTACCCGGAAAAAGATTTTAGAAATTTCATATGATTCTTATAAATCCATAAATCAACATAAAAATAATTAGGAAGATATAACAATTATCTATATTTTATTTTGGACATATAAAAATTAAAATACTCAATTAATATTATTTTTGAATATTCAAGTACAGATAACACTTAACAATTAACTCACAGAATAGATACTGGGCACACATATTAATATCAAAAATAATTACACGATATATCCCGGATATTACATCCTTCCCCCCTTAAAAGGATTCTGTTCTCAGAATCTCTAAGAAAACAAATAAGGGTATTTTTCTCTCATATCACTTTCTAAGTCCCAGGTTGACTCTTCAACCTTTGGGTTTCTCCACAATACTCTTACTAACTTTACCACTTTATTTCTCAATACTTTCTCTCTTTCTTCTAGAATCTCTATCGGACTCTCTACATATGATAAATCTGCCTGAAGCTCTATTGGCTCATATTCTATTACATGCCTGGAGTCTGGATTATATTTATTAAGCATCGATACATGAAAAACATTGTGAATGTGCTCCATATGCGGAGGTAACGCCAATTCGTAAGCTACTTTGCCAACGCGCTTTAGGATCTCAAAAGGTCCGACATATCTTGGGCTTAGCTTCCCTTTCTTCCCAAACCTCGTTAGTCCTTTCCACGGTGATACTTTCAATAATACTAAGCTTCCTTCTTCAAATTCCATATCTTTTCTTGACTGGTCTGCATATTTCCTTTGATGATCTTGTGCGGCTATTAATCTTTTCTGGATAATTTCAACAACTTCCTTTGTCTGTTGCACCAATTCAGGTCCGAGTATTTTGCGTTCTCCTACTTCGTCCCAATATATTGGAGATCTACACTTGCGTCCATAAAGGGCTTCATAGGGTGGCATTCCAATGCTGGCATGATAACTGTTGTTGTAAGCAAACTCTACCAGGGGTAAATGTTCGTCCCAACTTCCTTTGAAATCAATAGTACAAACACGTAGCATGTCCTCGATTGTCTGGATCGTTCTTTCACTTTGGCCATCCGTTTGGGGGTGATAAGCTGTACTCATATTCAATCTTGTTCCCAAACATTCTTGAAAATTCTTCCAAAATCTTGAATTAAACCTTGGATCTCGATCAGATACGATAGACACTGGAACTCCATGATGAACTACAATTTTTTTTAGGTACATATGGACCAACTTGTCGAGCGAAAATCTTTCATTTATAGGCAGAAAATGAGCTGACTTGGTAAGTCTATCCACTATAACCCAAATGGCATCATGATTAGCCCTTGTCCTTGGTAATCCAACTATGAAATCCATGGTAATATGTTCCCACTTCCACTCTGGAATCTCCAATGGCTGTAGCAATCTGCTTGGTCTTTGATGCTCTGCTTTAACTCTCTGACAGGTATAATATTTGCTAACCCATTCCACAATTTCCCTCTTCATATCTGGCCACCAATAATTCTTCTTTAAATCTCTGTACATTTTGGTACTCCCTGGATGGATGGAATATCTTGAACTATGTGCTTCTTGTAAAATTTCATTCTTTAACTCCGTCACTGGTGGAATCCAGATTCTAGATGAAAATCTCAAAATGCCTTGATCATCCTTCTGCGTGCATAATTCTTCACCTACCAAACGATTTATATCTTGATCCATTACATCTTTATGACATTTCTTTATTTTCTTCAACAACTCCGGCTGGAAAGTCATACTGTACACTTTCGCTTCCTCAGGCTCGCAAACTCTAATCTCCAATTCCAATTTTTTTGAAATTCTTTATATATCTCTTCAGGTACGGATAACACATTTAACCTTTCCTTCCGACTTAACGCATCTGCTACAACGTTCGCCTTACCGGGATGATAATTAATCGAGCAATCATAATCCTTAATCAATTCTAACCATCTCCTTTGTCTCATATTAAGTTCCTTCTGGGTAAATATATATTTCAAACTTTTGTGATCCGTGAAAATCTCACACTTTTCTCCATACAAATAATGTCTCCAAATCTTCAAAGCAAAAACTATAGCTGCTAGCTCCAAGTCATGAGTAGGATACTTTTGTTCGTATGGTTTCAATTGCCTTGACGCATACGCAATCACCTTGTCGTGCTGCATAAGAACACATCCTAATCCTTTGTAGGAAGCATCGCTATAAATTACGAAATTCCCTTGATCGTCTGGAAGTGACAAAATAGGTGTTGTGATTAATCTCCGCTTCAATTCCTGAAAACTTTCTTCGCACTTGTCATTCCATATAAACTTTTCATTCTTTCGTGTAAGCTTTGTTAATGGTGTGGCAATCCTTGAGAAATTCTGAACGAATCGTCGATAATATCCTGCCAATCCCAAGAAACTTTTTACCTCAGTGGGTGTTCTCGGTCTCTCCCAATTCGTAATTGCTTCGATCTTTGTCGGGTCCACTTTGATCCCTTCGTTACTGACTATGTGTCCTAAGAACTGAACTTCCTGTAGCCAAAACTCACACTTCGAGAATTTAGCATATAACTTCTTTTTCCTTAAAATCTCCAAAGCCATTCTCACATGTTCCGCATGATCCTCTTCCATCTTTGAATAGATTAAAATATCGTCTATAAACATAATAACAAACTTATCCAAATACTCTTTGAAAATTCTATTCATCAGGTCTATAAACGCTGCTGGGGCGTTGGTTAATCCAAAAGACATCACTAAAAACTCGTAATGCCCATACCTTGTTCTGAAAGCTGTCTTTGGTATATCTTCTGGCTTGATCTTTAGTTGATGATATCCCGATCTTAAATCAATTTTTGGAGAAGTACTTGGCTCCCTTCAATTGGTCAAACAGATCATCGATTCTGGGTAACGGATACTTGTTCTTGATTGTCAGCTTGTTGAGCTCCCTATAGTCGATGCACAGTCTCATGCTTCCATCTTTCTTCTTGACAAACAATACCGGGGCTCCCCACGGGGATACGCTGGGTCTGATTACTCCTTTCTCTAACAATTCATGTAATTGCTTTGCTAGCTCTTTCATCTCAACAGGCGCCATTCTGTACGGGGCCTTGGATACTGGTTCTGTTCCAGGTGCTAAGTCGATTGCAAATTCAATTTCTCTATCTGGAGGAAGTCCTGGCAATTCGTCGGGAAATACGTCTGGAAATTCATTCACTACTGGGATATCTTCAAGTTTTGCTGGCTCCTGACTTTTGTCAATCACGTATGCTACGAAATGCTCGCATCCTTGCTGTAGTAACTTCTTGGCTTGAATCATCGTTAAGAACTTCTTTACCTGCTTCTGTCCCTTGAACGTTACTATTCTTTCGTCTGGCGTTTTCACCATTACTTTCTTATTTCGAAAATCTATCTGAGCATCATGCTTAGATAACCAATCCATTCCTAATATAACGTCAAATTCTCCTAACTTTAACGGTATCAAATCTACACAAAACTTACTACCAGAAATCTCAATCTCACAATTCCCACAAACTTGGTTAACAGTTACACGTTCTTGATTTGCTAATTCCACAGTCATTATTTCATTTAAATACCCAACTGGACAATTTAACTTACTAACAAAATCTTGTGAAATAAACGATCGAGTTGCTCCCGAATCTATTAACACTTTGGCACATAAAGAATTCACATTAAGCGTACCTGCCATGATATCCGTATCCTGGATCACATCCTTCACCGACATGTCAAAAACTCTAGCCCTTGGAGTCTCATTCACTATTGGGGTAGATCCCATAATCCTTAATGCATTACTGACTGGGGTTGGTGTCTTGCAATCCCTGGCCATATGTCCTGGCTTCCCACACTTAAAGCATGTAAATCCAATGACTGGAACTTTCACTGCTGGATTCCGGATAGGCTGATCCTTATTTGCTGGCTCTCTTGCTGACTGATTTCGGCATTCCCTTGAATAGTGCCCTTTCTGGTTGCATTTAAAACATACCACATTCAACTTGTTACAAACTCCTCCATGCTTCTTTCCACAAACTTGACAATCTGGAAAAGTTAATCTCAACTGATTCGGCTGATTCATATTAGCTCGACGGTTGCCCTGGCCTCCGTCTCCTGCATTTTGTCTCCTGAAATTAAAATTTCTCCCTGGCTGAAACTTGCCCTTCTTAAAATTTAGAAACTTCCATGTTTGTGACTGACCCTCACTTCCCTCAATTTTCCTTTTCTTGCTTTCCTTATCTTTCTGGAACATCTCACTCTCTGTCTCTGTGATCATAGCCTTCTGTACAACCCCGGCATAGGTATCCAATTCAAAAATAGCTACCTTCCCTCTGATCCATGGCTTCAAGCCTTGCTGGAATCTCTTAATTTTCTTTCTATCAGTATCAATATACGACGACACATACCTTGACAATTCCTCAAACTTCCCCTCATAATCTGTTACCGACATATTCCCTTGCTTTAACTCTAAAAACTTCAGCTCCATTTGATCCTGAACAAACTGAGGAAAATACTTTCTTAAAAACAATTCCTTGAACCTTTCCCAACTAATAACATATGTGCCTTCCAATATCTTCACCATTTCCCACCAATAGGTGGCCTCATTCTTCAGATAGTAACTTGCAAATTCAACCTTCTGCTCCTCTTTCACTTTTACCAAGGCAAAATCCTTCTCTATTTCCTTTAACCACACATTTGCTTCAATTGGCTCTAAGGAACCCTTGAATTCTGGTGGGTTTACTGCCTAAAAAGTTTTGAAAGTTACCTGGGGATTGGTCTGTCTCTGCTGTTGTTGTGCCAGGTGAACTGTTTGTTGGGCCAAGATTTGAAGAATCTGGGCTATTGCTGGGTCCATGGGTCCTGGGTTCACATTCTGGTTTATATCATTTTGATTGTTATTGTTGTTGGTTTCTTCATTCTGGGTTTTGGTGCGGGTATTTCTTTTGGGAGGCATTTTCTGTAAAGAATCAATCAACTTATTTAGCTTTTGAATCAATCTTTTACATAAAAGAATAGTTTTGCAAAACAGAAATATTTCTTTTTGAAAATAGTTGTGACTAAATAAATTGCATGCTTCTTTACAGAATATAAACAGTTATGGAAAACAGGGCACATGGTATCACAGGGTATAACTGGTGCAATAAATAAGGTAAGGTAAAACATGTACAATAAAATAATGACAGTGCTGGAAAGGAAAAAGGTACTGATATATATAGATCAAAAGTTTTAGGGTAGTACAAGCGTAAAGACGCTTCGAAAGTAAAAGCAAAAAGGGTATAACAATCTACTCACTAGTCAGCATCGCTAGTCTATAAATACAACTCAAAAGTCTTCTGATACACACTACACACTACTATCCATACTACATAACCATAACAACACTGCTCAGCATCTCCATCTCTGAATCTCTAACTCAGCTCCAAGGAAACTCTGGTCCTTCCAGCCTCTCAAAGTCCTCCATCACCTCAGTAGCCCAGCCCATCAGTGTATCAGGGCCTCTGCCAGGTAGTGTAGCTCCATGTAGCCTAGCCTCAAGAACCCTCCGTGTCACATGAATCTCCTCTCGAAGCTCCCTCACACCACGATCAACATCTGTAGTCCTCATGATATGCTGTAACTCTCTAATCTGAGCCAACAAGGAATCACGCTCCAATAGAAGAGCCTCATACCGGTAATAAGGAACTGGGGGCAATGTAGACTGGAATGGAGCACTCACAACTGAATGTATAGTGGAATCTGAATCAGCTGGTGGGGGTCCTCTAATAGGTGGCCTCATGCCTGGAGGTGGAATAGCCTGCAGTGGTACGGGCTGCAACACAGGTGGAGGTAGAATAGCCAATGCTGGGGAACAACAGGATGTGGATCCGAAAACGGCACTCCAACTGAAGGCTCTGAGTGATCAGCTGATACGGGAATAAAAGAGTCGGCCATCACTGCTATCTGAAATCATATCGCAATATAAGAATCTCGTACCATAACACAAATTACACTAATACCTGATATACCAAAACACTCAACCTCTCAACTTTCTATCATCCTATGCCTTACTTCTAATCCTAACCCACTACCCATTACCGTTAACCTAGGCTTGTGTCAGTGACTTATAACCTGTAGCTCTGATACCAAACCTGTGGCGCCCTCCAAACCCGGGTCAGAAGTTTGGGGTCCACACACACACCTTAATTATAACCTGCTTATAACAATAATAAAAATAATAATAATATATGCAGTGACCCTACTTATCAACCACCACGGACCGCAATAGGTTAAAGTATGCATACAAGCCAAACACACTAATATATTACAAACCGTTCAAATCCCAACTATTTCAAATTCAAACTGAGTATTAAATATTATTACAAACTTTTACAAACTTAAATTATTCCAAAAGAAGCCTACTAGCTCAGCTTTCTCAACCTGAACCCCTAGCTCTCGCGCTGGACTGGGGATCCTCTTTACCAACTGGTTCCTTTTTAACTGGAAAGAATATCAACAACATCGCACAAATGAGCTAACTAGCTCAGCAAGTCACAATGACAAAACTGAGAATAATGATCATCAGGTGAATATGTTTATGATATCAAATGAACAATGGATTATAATTTAGAATTGGATACTATATTTTTAATTTAAAAATCAAGGTTAGGCTGCTGATCAGTCACGCACTAACCCCGAGCAAGGCACACAGCATTGCTCTAACTACTGAATCCAAGGCACACATTGGACTAACTTGACCATTATATGGTCTGACCACGAATCTGGTCCACAATTTTATAAAAACAATCCAATTCTAACATAATAACAGAATATGCAATAATAAGCAATAACCGAAATCATTAACAACAATAAATGTTTGACAATGAAAGGGTTTCAATCCTTGTAAGGATCAATAAGGCAATTTAAAAGCTTGGATGCTGGGTAATGAAAGAATTGAATAACAAAGGAATCAATATCTCAGGGTTTCAAAGATTTAGGCTTTCAAAGCATAGGATACCATGGGTTGAGAATATAATAGTTCATTTCAGTGTTTGGTATTTAGTTTGTATGTATTTGTGGAGTAGTATCGTAGATTTATGGTTCTTGTTTGGGTATACAATAATCAATGGCTTAGAAAGAATATGGTGCATAGCTCAAGAACAATAACTGAAATTAGGATTTAGGTTTCCGTGCTTCAAAGCACTTGCAATGTCAACAAGACTATCAAGAATTACAATATCTCGAGAAAGTTCAGAACACTTGCCTGGTATTAGGTTACTATCCTGCACTTGCTTTCAATCACAATCGTCTTACTCCTCAACTACCTGTTTCCCTTTCCTACGTCTTGCCTCTTCTGCTCACATATCATAAGTATCTATCAATAATTTACTCATGGAATTCTATTCAACACATACTTCTATCTACCCTTCGTTTTACCCAAATCTGATTAACGGATTGAAAGTTATGCAATAATCAAGTAAACACCGAATATATAGACCGATAGTCAAACAACAGGTCACGTATAACACATAATACATCACGTAATCAATGACATATCATCTATAAGGAAGTCTCGGGTCATAAATATGCTTTCGGGTATTTAAAATGATTTTTAAAACATTTTTCGGAATTAAAACGGGTCGTTGGATCAATTTCGGGTTAATAGACAGGGTTCGGTTGGCCCATTTTGGCTCCGAAATAATTTTAGAATAATTATCGAGCCTTGGAAATAATTTAGAATAATATTTTAAAGCTCGAAACTATTTTTCGGAATTTTTAAATCATTTTTAAATAATTAAATCTAATTAAATAACTAATTAAAATCAATTAATAATTAATTAAATCAATTAATCAATTAATTTTTGAATTAATTGACCAATTAATCAATTATAAATTAACTGAAATTAATTAACTAATTAATTCAGATTTATTTGTGAATTAAAAATAATTTTCGGAATTAAAATAATAATTTTCAGAAATTAAAAATGAATTTTTATAATAAAAATAAATAGGAAATATGATTTTTAAATATTTTATAAACAGGAATCCTATTTTTGAAAATTTTGCAAACTACAAGGACTAAACTTCACCATCTTCAAAAATACAGGGACTAAACTGCAATTTTGCAGTTTCAGTCGCCGAAAAATCGGGGGTGGCCGGAGAAGACGATCCCGGCGTCCTCACCCCACCAACACTTCCAGATCAACACTACCCAACACCAGGAACTTGTTCATGCATTCAAAACATTATAATCATCCCTGTTCTGGCCGGAAATTGGCCAAGAACATCGCCGGTTTCCGGCGAACATCGCAAATCTTTAAAACACAACTCCCTTCGATTCAAGCATCCTCTGTTAACGAGCTATATATCAATCGATTGCAAATTTTATAAGGAACACAACCCACTATAAATCAACAGCTAATAACCCCTGAATCAAAAACCCCCAAATTTCAATTGAAAACATTCATACGGGTTATAAACCCTAATTTTGAAATTTGAAAATTAAACTCAAATTTGAACATGTTATTGAACTCCAAATCAGACGTATGACATATGAAAATCATCAGGAAAACAAGCTCTACAACATGCAATCATCAAATCATACAAACAATCATCCGAACAAAAATTCATATTTTTAATAAAATAAATTTGAAAATAAATAAATTTTTAGAAAAATAACCTTGATTTCTGCAGTGAAACAAAACTCAGAATCTTATAGAACACCTCAAATCCTTCGTTTTGGTTACTCAAGCTTTAAAAACAGAGATCGGTAACGCCTTCGTTTTGCTGTTTGATTCTTAGAACAATTTATGTAATTAGGGTTTTTCTCTGAAAATTATATAATTAACTATCTGCAAATGATTTTGATACGAAATAAAATACGGAAAAAGGCTATTTATAATTATGGAAAATTAGTATCCCGTTGGATCATTCCGGATATAAAACGGTACGTTTATTTGTAAAAACTGATCCAAACGGTATCGGTTTTCGGGATAATTATCCAAATCAGTACAATTTGTACTGCGGTCTTGGTCTCAGCGCCTGGTTACACGTATTACGAAGTGATAACTGGGATAGTTTAATAAAAAGCTCCCGTTTATCAAAAATACGGATTTTATTGATTTACCGAAACGAATATTGTATCGAAAATGTTGCGCCGGGACCCGCGTAGGACAAACCGTACGCCGGATCGAAAAAGTCGAAACATGGAAAATGCTTGGAATATTACAATTAGGTTAGGAAGGAGTTCTCGAAAGAGTTTCGGGTTCCAAAAACGTAACAACGGGTGACGTCGGTTGGTTCCCGTTTTTATAAAATAGACTTTAATTACCCGAAAAAAGATTTTAGAAATTTCATATGATTCTTATAAATCCATAAATCAACATAAAAATAATTAGGAAGATATAACAATTATCTATATTTTATTTTGGACATATAAAAATTAAAATACTCAATTAATATTATTTTTGAATATTCAAGTACAGATAACACTTAACAATTAACTCACAGAATAGATACTGGGCACACATATTAATATCAAAAATAATTACACGATATATCCCAGATATTACAAGATGTTAGTAGTAATTATTGTAACTTCATGTAGAGGTTACGAATATTTGTTTAAGATCCTGTAAAGTACATTTGAGTGTAATAAAATAAGATTACATTTTGTACATCATTTCTAAGGCTATAACTTGTGTGTGTGTGTGTGCGCGTGAGATTGGGGTTTGTTGGATTATTGAATCAATACAGGTTATACATGAGTGAAGGATGGCGTGATGACCCAGATTTCTGACCCCGAATTTGGGGGTGTTACAGCTTTTTTCGTTCTCTACAACTTTCTTGTTTTGTGTTTTTCAAGAAAACATCGTTTAGAGGGTCAAAAAGTGTAAATTCAGATCTGGTCAGGTTTGAGGTAAGTTTTCGATCGATCTTACTAGTGTTTTCAAAATTGTGTGTTATGTGTATATATTTGATTATCAAAACATGGGCTAAATGATTATATATTTGAAACTATTATGTGTTATAGTATATATATATTGTTGTATATATGTGGTGTCGAGACGATAATTTTGTATCTTTGATTTGTGCCATGGTTTGTGAAAATATCGAATAAGAACTTAGCACCGTAGTCACCAGATTGTAGTGACAGTTTTGTGAAAATTTAGGACCGTTATCACTGGGTTGTAGTGGTCGTGGCATGAATTATGGGTTTTGAATTATTGTTGTTTATGTGGTATATGTATTGTGTGTATCGAATAAGAATAAGAGACTGCATCAAAAGTATTTATTTCGTATGTCGTTATCGTATCGTATAAATTATCGTATTTTGTTATATGTGTATATTTTACTTGGCCAACTAGTTGGATCGATTGGTCTCTTGTTGGCTTGTATAACACATTCTTACAATTTCAGGTTTCGTCTAAGATTCCAGTTGGTTAGCATTGGAGTTCGAGGACTTAGTGCTGGAGTAGATTGATTTTGGACTTCCGTTAGCTGCACTTTTGTAATAGTAACCTTTGTAATAGAATTTTGGATTAATATATTACATTTTGTACTAGTTTCGATTAGAACTAATAGCCCGGAAGTGCGGGCTGTTACATCTGCAAATTAGAAACTACTTTGTTCACCTAATATCCAAACTGTTTAAAAAGGCTAAAAATCCAAAGAAACACTTTCACCCCCTGTGTTGTACTCAATAGCTAACAAGTTGTATCAGAGCAAAATCTGAAAGTAAACGGATACAAATCTTGGAAGTACGAGTGCACAAAAGATGAGCAGTATCAAGATACTGGCCTTTGATAAAATCAACTATACACTTTGGAAAAAGAAAATGATGTTGTTCGGGCCAATCCACTGTATATCCAGATTCTCAATAATGGCCCTTTTAATCCCACATAAAGGGTTGATGAATCTACTGATGGAGACATGGTCATCCCAGCTCACTATGCCCCTAAAGACCCCTCAAAATACACTGAATCTGAAAAGGAAAAAGTCTTTCTGGATAAGGGCCTGCAACTAATTCTGATAGAGTCACTTGACAATGTCATGTACAATAATATTTGTCAATTCTGACACAGCCAAATAGATCTGGGAAAAGATTGATATTTTGTGTAAGGGTACAAAGGAAGTAAGATCAAAGCAAAGGAGAATACTGGTGTCTCAGTATGAGAGTTTCATGGCAAAGCCTAAAGAAGGAATTACTAAAATTTTTAAAAGGTTTAACAAATTGATAAATAACTTGTGACTTCATGATAAATATTATGAAGTTGAGGATGTTAACCTAAAGTTCTTACTAGCTCTTCCCGACCACCTTGAACAGAAAATATCAGCTATTAAAGAAGTAAAAGACTTGAGCAGAATAACACTGTAAGTTTTGTATGGGATCTTGAAAATATATGAGCCTGAAATGTTGCAAAGAAAGTCATTAAAGGCAAACCAAGGTCATGTGGTTGATGGTTTTAGTGCCTTAGTTGTTAATGACAGTGAAACAGGTGAAGATGAATAAGATGCTCAAGCTCCAGTCATTCATGCGGTGGAGCAAAAGAACAAGGGTCCTCTAAAATAAGTTGTTTTGGATCTAGAAGAAGATGAATTCTACACCCTTGATAAGATAGATGAGATGGACCAACTATGGCTTATTTGGCTAGAAAAGTTTCTAACATAAGGGTCAAAATGCCAAGGTTTTTCAAGAATAAGGTATAGTCTTCAAACAGCAATAATTGGAAACCCAAAGCTCAGTATAACTTAGCTAGAAAAGGTGGCTACAATACTGGATCTGTTAACAGATCAAAGATAAGGTGCTTCAATTGTGATGAGTTGGGCCACTTTGCTACTGAGTGCAGGAAGCCATATAAAGTGAAGAAGGATAAATCCTATTTGGAATTAGAAGCAAAATATGAAGCTCTTTTGAAGAAATAACAAGGAAAGGCTTACATAGATGAAGGCAAGAGTTGGGATGATACTGATGAAGAAGATGAGAATGAAGAGTTGAAAACTATGCACTTATGGCTCTTGAGCAAGGAAAATTATTCTCATCAAAATCAGAGGTACCAACTCTAAATACCATTAATTTAAATACAATCTAATATAAGAAACCGTTGAAAAGATGAGTATGGAGATGTTTCATATCCACGCAAGCATGGTGGCAGCTACTGAGGAAGTGAGTAGACTGTCAAAGACAAATGAGAAGCTTGAAATTGAGAAGTAAGATTTGGAACTCCAGCTTGTTGAGCTTGAAACTGTCAAGCAAGAAAATGAATATTTGAAGAACAAGCTCAAGTGTGCAAGTGAAATAGAAGTTGTGTTGAGGGAAAAGTTGGAGAAGAATGTGGTAAAACTGAAGTCTTTCAGAAATGCATCTCAGTTGGTTGGACAGTACCATGAGAAAAATAAACCATGTGCTAACATAGCTATTGGTTTGGACTATGATACCTTGAACAACAATAAGAAAAATGAAAGTGACAAAGATAAAGCAATTGCCAATCAAGATGTCCCAATTATGCTGAGAAAAGTTGATGCACCTTTGTTCAAGGCATGTGAAGTCAATTTCAGTGAAGAAGAGTTGGTCATCAAGCAAGAACTTGCAGATGAAGATACTGAAAAGAAAAATGAAGAAACCACTCATAATGCTGAAATTAAGAAGAAGCCCATGGTCAACCAAGTTTTTAAGACACCAATCAAAGAAATCAAGACTGAGAATGCAGGAAAGAAAAAGAAGAACAAGAATGGGAAGATTAGAGTAAACAAGAGCAATAACTTTGCATTTATTGCAGATGCTCCCGGGAAACAATGTCAAAAGTGTGGCTCTACAAGTTGTCTAAGTCACCTTTTTAAAAAGGTTGTTAGTGAGCCAAACGTGGGAGCATGCAAATACAATAAAACAAAGGCTGAAGATCCATATTCCTTCTGTAACAAATTTGATTGCATTCCTTGCAATATGAAAGTGATGACAAGCTGTCATAAACTGAGAGTAGATCTCAAAAAAATAATACTGGATCTAAAGATAAAAAGGAAAATTTAAATCAGTCATTGAATACTGTTCTTTCTGAATTATCAAATTCTACTTCTGCAAATTCTGTTAATAAGAAGAAAGTATCCAACACTACTTGGGTAGCTAAACACACTTAAACCTCATTGTGTGTAGAGAAAAATGAATAAAGTCATATGGATCATAGACAGTGGATGCTCCAGGAATATGATAGGTGATAAAGCCCTGCTATAACAATTTGAGGAGATGGTTGGCCCATTGGTGACTTTTGGAGACAACGGCCAAGGATTCACAATGGAATATGGCAAGTTAGTTTCTTGAAATGTTGTCATTGAAGATGTAGCACTTATAGCTGGTCTTGAGGTGAATATCCCGAGTGTTAGTCAATTCATAGATAGAGGATTTAAGGTTTCATTTGACAAAGGAGACTGCTCAATTATCAGCAAAAAGACTGGTGAAGTTGCTTTGAAAGGAGCAATAAATGGAAGCTTGTTTGTTGCAGATCTATAATCAATAAAAAGGGATGAAAATTGTTGCTTCTGCACCAAGGCATCTATTGATCAAAGCAAGTTGTGGCACAAGAAGCTTTCTCACTTGAGTTACAAAGCAATTAATACCTTGGTTAAAAAGGAGTTAGTGAGAGACATGCCAAATATGGAGTTTGCTCAAGATGAAGTTTGTGAGGCTTGTCAAAAAGGCAAAATGAAAAGGTCTAATCATAAAGGCAAAGCTGTAAATTCTATAAGTGCACCTTTGCAACTCATTCATATGGACCTGTTTGGACCAGTTAATGTCTTATCAATTTCAAGAAAGAAATATGCACTTGTGATGGTGGGTGACTACTCAAGATACACATGGGTAAAGTTTATTCATTCAAAGGATGAAACTCTACGCATCATTATTGAACATATCAAGAAAATTGAGAAACAGGCTAAAGATCAGAATTGTGTGAAAAGATTGAGGAGTGACAATGGCACAGAATATAGAAATGCAATCTTAACTGAATTCTGCAAAGATAAAGGTA